>NC_081561.1:8054588-8090086 GCF_022355385.1 Mustela nigripes
TGGATTTGATCCCAGGACTCTGGGATCATGACCTGAACCAATGGCAGATGCTTATCCGACTGAGCCAGGCACCCAAATATGTCTTTTAAAAAGAGATTAGTGCTTATTAACAAGATCTGGTCTTAGTGGCTTCTCTAAAGAGAATATTTGGCAAGGTTGCCTAAAGAACTTGCTTTGCATAGTCACAAAAACAACGGCAGAGTACTGTTACTCCCACTCTTCCAAGGGGGTGTTACTCATTTTAATCATCTCCATTTCAGAATAAATATGGATTTGATCCCAGGACTCTGGGATCATGACCTGAACCAATGGCAGATGCTTATCCGACTGAGCCAGGCACCCAAATATGTCTTTTAAAAAGAGATTAGTGCTTATTAACAAGATCTGGTCTTAGTGGCTTCTCTAAAGAGAATATTTGGCAAGGTTGCCTAAAGAACTTGCTTTGCATAGTCACAAAAACAACGGCAGAGTACTGTTACTCCCACTCTTCCAAGGGGGTGTTACTCATTTTAATCATCTCCATTTCAGAATAAATAAAAGGGTGTAGAGTATTTGAATCAGATATTTGGAATCCTAGTAATCTCCTGCAGTCAATTTGTTGTTTTTATTTTTGTTTTTCATATCACCACTTGCCTATACAATAGGGGTGAATTTTCTTTTAAAAAAATCTCTTGTTCCTCGTTAAATTATGTTAGCTTTCTCTTGGTGAAAAGGAAATAGGAAGAGACAGGTAGTTTCTTCATTAATCATTTTTAGAAAAAATAACTAGTTTATATAATTCATTGTGTTTTAGAAAAAAAAGTTGTCCTAATTCTTTAATTCGATCAACCTTTGTAAGAACAGAAAAGGCAGATTAAATTGTGATTAAAAACAAAACAACAACAAAAAAAAACCTCCCCAGATGTCATTAGCCCTTTTAAATCTTCCAGAAACTGAAATCGGCTAGGTGGAATGACTTTTATTTCCTCGCCTCTCTGCTCGCTCTTCGTGCTAATTGGTGCGGACAAGGGTTTTAATGGGAGACGGCAGGAAGCAGGCAGGCATGAAGAAGCAGAGGCAGGCAGAGCTTGAAAGGAGCCAGAGTGGGAAACTCTCAGGAGCATCCATTAAGTTTGGTGACTCGGAGGGAGAGGGGGTTGTGCGAGAGGAGAATGGAAGCAGGAATCTGAAGTTTCTAGATTGCGAGAATACCAATACCTTGGCTTTACTCTCGGAGATGAGGAGGAGGAGGAGAAAGGGCGAGAGGGAAGGGGAGTGATGGGGCTGAGCTGTGGCCCTGAGGCAGGGAGGGACGGAGGGAGGGGGGCTCTCGGGTCAGGCAGCTCCCTGTACAGCGTCAGCCCTCCTCCACCATTCCACTTCCGATCCAGAAGCGGACGATCCTCAAGTCATCCCCATCTTTTGGAGGTCAGTAGTAGCCTGACACCGGCTCCCAAAGCCAACATCCTTCCCCTCACTGCCTGCCATCCTGTAGTCTTTTGTCACCTCACATCATCACAAGAAAGTGAGCACAGTCCAATAAGATATTCTGAGAGAGAGAGAGAGAGAGCACAGCCACATCACCTCTGTTAGAGTCTGTTGTTATAATTGTTCTTTTATTATTATTATTATTGTTACTCTCATCTCATTTACACATTAAGCTTGATCGTAGGTACGTATGTATAGGAAAAATATAGTATGTGTAGAGCTTGGTACTGTCCATGGTTTCAGGTACCCACTGGGGATCTTAGCACATACCTCAGGCAGACAGAGGGGACCACTGTTTTGCGCGCGCAGACAGCGTAGCGAACCAGTCCGGCCCTGCCGGCTCCAAGCTCCCCCATTGGACCTCCTCCTCGCTGCTTCTCCATGGGCTTGTTCTTCTCTCTGGCCCTTTGGTCCACTACCTCAGTTGGGCCCTTCAGACTCTGTGGTCCTCTTTTGCATGCTTCCCCTCACCCACGTGCCACCATTCAGTCTTGCCCATGGGCCACCCCCTTAAATGCAAGTGCGAATTATAGTGCTTCCCAGCCTGGTCACAAAATGATGATGGCTTCCCACTCTACCAGGGTAAGATCCAAACTCCTGATCTCCTGCCTCTGTCTGGTTCATCTCTTACCCTTCTTAGCCTCCCAGCCTCACTCCCAAGACACTGAAGGTGCCCATTCCCCGAGGGTACATGGGTTCTCTCTTCCCCATCTGGTTCTTTGCCCCAGCTGGGTGCTGGGTCTATAACCCGTCTTTCTGTGAAACCACCTCTTTCCATGAGACTCAGGCACTGACTCCCTCCAGGAACATTTCCTGATTTTCTGACCCCCAAGTCAAGCAGACCATCTCTGCCTTCTAATTCCACCTCTTCAGCCCTCTTGGGGAGAATCCCCCCCATCACTGTCTGTGGACTGTCTATACAGGGAGCTCCGTGAGGACAGGCTGCTTTCTTCAACCTAGTTTCCCCAAGCTCTACCCCCATTCTGACACCCTCAATAACGATCTGTGAATTAATGATAAAGGTGACATTTCTTCCATTCCAAAGGAGAAAAGGGCTTGTGCCTGAGGATAGAAAGGCTGCTTCTAGTTTACTGCTTTTCCTTTTCCTTATGAAGAACAGCAGGGAGGAGCAGGCAGGATGTCTTCCCGACTCTCCTGCTTGTGGAATATCACACGGGCGGTGGGTAGCTTTTATGTGAATATGCTACAAGCAAGAAGTGTACTCGGGGAAGAGCTGGGGGCCAGGAAGCTAGTCATCCTGGCTCCATCTTCTTTCAATTACCCAAATGTTTTTTGGAAGACCTAGTTTTCATACAGGCAAGCACAGGCATCTTTTAAGGAGAAAGCTAAAAGGAAAATCCATCCGAGAAGAGAGAACGGTCACAAAGAGGTATCTTGCCACACCACAGGGTATATCAAAGGCATATATTTTCTCATAATCCAACCACACAGCAGGAACTTGGGGGAGAATGAAGAGCTGAAGGAATGACAACCCCCCCCCCATACACACGCATGCGCAGGCAGCCACAGTAATAATCATAAGAGGACATCATTAACAACTTGGAAATCCTATATTAAGCATTTCCATGTATCTCAAAAACTGTTAGTAAAGATGTCTTTAAAAATAGAAGCATCCCTAAATAAAAACAGCTCTAAGTGCTATTTTAAAGTCTAATGCTCAATTGCCCTTGAAAAGGACATGATGAAGACTTTGCACACGTACAGTCATCTCTAACCAGAAATTATTTGTATGGACTTGGCATATAATCAGTGTTTGATACGTGACTAACAAATGTTCTTGTTGAACATATGAGTCATGTTTTCTTTAAAGAGTATTATGTCCAATTTTAAGAAGACTTATATACATACGTACATATGTATGCACACATACATATATATGCCATAAACAGCAATAGTAATACATTTAGGAGTACTAAATACAGTAAAAGGTATTGCTAAATACTAAATATAGGGTGCCTGGGTGGCTCAGTGAGTTAAGCCTCTGCCTTTGGCTCTGGTCATGATCTCAGGGTCCCGGGATCAAGTCCCACATCGGGCTCTCTGCTTGGTGGAGAGCCTGCTTCCCTCTCTCTCTCTCTGCCTGCCTCTCTGTCTGCTTGTGATCTCTCTCTCTCTGTCAAATAAATAAATAAAATCTTTTTAAAAAATACTAAATATAATCATTTAATCTACATTACATGTTGATATGTTTCACACCAGCCAAGTCATACCTCACTTTATGGAATAGAGATCTTTTGTGTAAGTAAATTTATGCTTATTTTATCATCATTAGCTTTCCTTATAAAATTGAAGGTATATTTCAACATGTGATTACATTCAAGCAATAAAAATCACGGTGAAGGAGTAGGCAGATTTTTAAAAGTCATGCTTTTAATGGAAAACCTGTTTAAAAAGCACCATCAACATTTATAACCCAATGTCTAATATTAAGCCCTAAAATATTATACCAGGAATTAAATTCCCTGGGGCCTAGCTAAATCTACAGAAGCCAGAAAAGTGTCCTACTTTAAACTAAATCCACGATTTTATTTCCACCTCAAGGCAAAAAAGCTCATTTTTTAAACCACAAGCTTATCAAAGGACATTTATAGCATGTACCATGGATGGTACAAGAAGCTTCTTTAGCCTTAAAAATGCTATTACCTTAGAGGCTATTCCAGACTGACTCTAAATGCTCCTCTGAAATGTGTAGATAGAGTATGAAGGCAGAAAGCCTATTCTGAATGACTTGTCAGCAATATAATGAGGGACACAATAAGTTTCTAGAGCTCACAACTACCACCCACAGCCGACCAAAGTAAATATGCGACTGCTTCCCCACCTTCTAAGCTAATACAGGAAATACTACTGAATGTTTTGAAGTACTGATAAGCCCACGGAGGGGCTGCTGATACCTAACTACTTTTCACAGCTGGATTCCACACGGAAGAAAGAACGATTACTAGTTAACTCCTTTTCTGTAGAAACCCTACATGACACTTACTCAAGTATGGCTGGAGCTAAAGGGACTCAAATGATTAGTTAGGGTTTTGCTTTGTTTTAACTTATGTGCTTAGTATTTTTGTGACAAAATAGTTTTTAAGTTTCCAATTACATGACGCCATTTTCTCTAGGAGGCAAAACAAATTCACAGATATAGGCCAAAATGATTCCAGAAAGAAAGTTTAAGAATAAAATCCAAAGCAATGAGGGAACTGGAGAGATTATGAGTAAGGGAGAGGTTTGAGGTCAAATTTGCCTTGATCACTATCATTATTATTATTACTATTATTGCCACTATTATTATTATTATTATTATTTTGTTTTTCTGGAGGGAATTTTTACAGTTCTTCAATAGTTCGCCAATACTGGCATTTTCTTTGGTCTTACATAACAAATGGAATCTCCTTTTGTGTTATGGATATCTTAGATTTGACTTCTTAATGTCCTCACTATTTGACAAGCAAATTACATATGATCTTTGTATTCATTTTATCAAGAGTTGCAGGACACTGGCAAGGACATTACTTAAACATCCTAGGTGCCAATGTGGAGAGTTTCCAAAACTCTTCAGGGACTTTTCCAGGGCGGATGGTGAATGCTATGTGTCTCAAGATGCCCTAGCCCAGAAGGCTGTAAGATCCTCAGAAATGATCTCCAAGTTTACAAATCCCCACATTTGTGGACCACGCTTACAGCTCCTTCTAATCATTCTTGATAATTCCTTAGTCATATGTCTTTGAACCTGGATGTTATGGTGGTAGGGAGGGTCTACAGGGAAAAAAATTTGCACGGTAGATTTTACCCTATAAAAACCTTCATTTGGGACTTAAACTTCTACAAATTTATCTGAATTCATTTCTTTGAGCCAAAAGAAATGCATCACTTCCCCCAGGTCTGTAAGTAGGTACCATGAGCCCAATAAAGTGTTCTAAGGTTTTGCCGGTTGGATGAGTTCCTGGCAACTCAGCTCCTACAGGGACAACCCAAGAGGAGTAATATAGTTCACTTTGTGTTCTAAATGAATGGATTTAATGGAAAATATCAGATCATCACTATGTCCACTATGTTCTGGAAATATAGACACTAATGCAAAAAGGATACGCTCTTGGCATTTCTATTAAAAGTTGCCAAATTGTTCAAGCATTTGTTTTCAGAACTATTTCTAAGAATTCATCCTCAGGAAATAAACTTGGAGGTTACAAAATATTTTCTTGCTTGTTGGGTTTTGTTTTGTTTGCTATAATAAACAACATATGGTCATCATTAGCACTTACTGTAATTACAGAAAAAGTTCAAAAAAATTAAAAATTTGATTAAATACATCTATGGTGGGGCGCCTGGGTGGCTCAGTGGCTTAAGCCTCTGCCTTTGGCTCAGGTCATGATCTCGGGATCCTGGGATCGAGCCCCACATCGGGCGCTCTGCTCAGTGGGGAGCCTGCTTCTCCCTCTCTCTCTCTGCCTGCCTCTCTGCCTACTTGTGATCTCTGTCTGTCAAATAAATAAATAAAATCTTTTAAAAAAAATAAATACATCTATGGTTAAAGCACAATGCATGGGCACAGTTGGTCCTGCTGTCAAGGTCATGAGGTCAAGTCCTGCCTTGGGTTCTGAGCCTAGCAGTCCTGTGTACAGTCCTGCGTGCTTGCAGCTCTCACGGTCACATCCACATTGTGTTCCCTTGTCAGCTGCTGAGTTTACTGATGAAGAGGAAATCTGTTGTTTGGGGGAAGACCGCTAGATCAGTTTCTCTAGGGATCTTTTATGTGATTTTAATTGAAACGTGCTGGGTTTTCCGTGACCTACCATATGGACAGAAGAGGATCTCGATCATGACTGTGACTCAGGGTGCTTGTCTGCCAAGACCGGGTTGCAGTGGGTGTGAAATAAAGGTGTGTGTGGTTTTGCAAAAAAAAAAACAAAAACAAAACAACAACAACAAAAAAACACACATGCACTCTCTCCTTCAAATAAATAAATAAATCTTCTTTAAAAATAAAAAAATAAAATACCACATAGTCACCTAAAGTGATGTCTCATTAGAATATTTAATGAAAAGGAAAATATCACACAATATGTTAAATTAAATGCTGCCATAAAACACATGCAGAGGAAGAGGGCAGCAACAAATGGAAAGGTATACTATGCTCATAGACTGGAGGAATTAATGTTGTTCAAATGTCCACACTACTGAAAGCAATCTACAGTTCCAATGCAATCTCTATCAAAATACCAGCAGTATTTTTTCACAGAACTAGAACAAATAATCTTAAAATTGGTATGGACCCACAAAACAGCCAAAGCGATTTTGAGAAAGAAGAATGAAGCAGGAGGTGTCACAGTTCCAGATTTTATGATATACTACAAAGCCATAGCAATCAAAACAATATGGTACTGACACAAATATAGACATATAGGTCAACTAAATTGAATAGAGATCCAGAGATAAACCCATACTTATACGGTCAGTCAATCTACAACAGAGCAGGTAAGAATTACATGATGAGAAAAAGACAGTCTTTTCAGTAAATGATGTTTGGAAAACTAGACAGCTACATGCAAAAGAATGAAACTAGACCACTTTATTATATCATACACAATAAACTCAAATTGGAATTTTGTGATATTTAAAACCATAAAACTGAAAGAAAACATGATCTCTTGGATATTACCTTTAGCCACATATTTATATCTCTTCAGGCAAAGAAAATGAAAGCAAAAATAAACTATTGGGACGATACCAAAATAAGAGGCACAGTGAAGGAAACCTATATGAAAACAAAAAGGCAACCTAGTGAATGGGAAAATATATCTGCAAATGATATATCTGATAAGGAGTTAATGTAAAAAAAATGTAAACAACTCATACAACTCAACATTAAAAAAACAAAAATAACAATTAAAAAATGGCCTCAGGAACTAAATAGACATTTTTTCTAAGACAAAAAAAAAAAAAAAAAGACATCCAGAGGGCCAAGAGATACATGAAAAGATGCTCAGTATCACTCATCATCTCAGGAAACTACAAATCAAAACCACAATGACATATCACCTTACACCAGTCAGAATGGTTAGTACCAAAACCAAAAATAAAGTGTTGGTGAGGATATAAAAAAAAGGAAACCCCCGTGTGCACTATTAGTGGGGATGTAAATTAATGAAGCCATTGGCAAACACGGTATGGTGACTTCTCAAAAAATTAAAAACAGAGCTACCATACGATCCAGTAATTCCAATACTGGATATTTGCCCAAAGAAAACAAAACAGTATTTCAAAGATACATGTACCCCTATGTTTACTGTAGCATTATTTATAATAGGTAGGATGTGGAAGCAACCTCAGTATCCATCAATAGATGAATAAAGAAGATGTGGAAAATTAGACAGATAATGGAATATTACTCAGCCATTAAAAAGAACAATATCTTGACATTTGTGACAACATGGATGGAGCTAGAGATTATTCTGCTAAGTGATATATCAGACAGAGAAAGACAAATACCATATGATTTTTCTTCTACATGGAATCCAAAAAATAAAACGAATAGACTCTTTAATTGCCAGAGGGGAGATTAGAGGATATAGGTAAAATAGATAAAAGAGATTAAGAGGTATAAACTTCCAGTTATGAAATAAATAAGTCACAAGATTAGAAGTACAGCATAAGGAATATAGTCAATAATATAGTAATAACATTGTATCATGACTATACGTATCATGGTGAGCACTGAATAATGTATAGGATTGTTGAATCAACATGTTGTATACCTGAAACTAATATAACACTGTACTTTAATTATACCTCAACTTAGAAAATCAAAAGAAAAGAAACCATACTGAATCTGAGGCTGTATATTACATGAGATACTGCATGTTATAAGATTAGCAGTATGCCAAGATTTTAATTATTGATATATATACAGTAAGAGATAATTATCATTATATACCTAATAAAAGGCTAGAAAACATACTCTGAAACATACATCTAATTGGCATCTGGCTGTATCCAAATGATAGGAGTAGGGATGATTTTATATTCTTTTTTTTGATTTGTGCATTCTTAATCTCCTATAAGAAATGTGTAAGAAAAAAAACTAATAAAAATTACTACTCCCCAGAACTGTAATCTTTTTTAAAAGTTTTTAAATTCTAGTGAGTTAGCATACAGTGTAATATTAGTTTCAGGTGTACAGTACAATGATTCAATGCTTCCATACAACACCGGGTGTTCATCACAAGTGTACTCCTCAATCCCCATCACCTGTTTTCCCCATCCCCCCCACCTCCCTTCTAGAGACCATCAGTTTGTTCTCTAGAGTTAAGAGTCTGTTTCTTGGTTTGCCTCTCTCTCTCTTTTTTCCCCTTTGCTCACATGTTTTGTTTCTTAAATCCCACAAATGAATGAAATCATATGGGATTTGTCTTTCTCTGACTGACTTATTCCACTTAGCATAATACTTTCTAGCTCCATCTGTGTCATTGCAAATGGTAAGATATCTTTCTTTTTTATGACTGAGTAATAATCCATTGTGTATAGATATCACATCTTCTTTATCCACTCATCAGCTGATGGACACTTGGGCTGTTCCCATGATTTGGCTATTGTGGATAATGCTGCTATAAACATAGGGGTGCATGTATCCCTTTGAATTAGTATTTTTGTATTCTTTGGGTAAATACCTAGTAGTGCAATTATAACTTTTTGAGGAACCTCCATACTGTTTTCCAGAGTGACTGAACCATTTGCATTCCTACCAGCAGTGCATGAAGGTTCTTCTTTCTCCACATCCTTGCCAACACCTGTTGTTTCTTCTATGCTGATTTGATCCATTCCAGAACTATATTTTTAAATAATACTAAATTTAAATTCCTTTTTTAAAGCACCTGGACCTAATTTATATATATTAATATGGGTATATATTATCTTTATCAGATATAGTGTTTTTTTAAAAAATTAACTATTTATTTTGCAACATCAAGAGAAACAGATGTGATATTTTTAGTAAGAGACAAAAAATAAAAATCTTATTGTAGAACTGTCTGAGAATATTTGATTTCCATGTGACCTCATGTTATTGCTTTCTTCCCCAAAAGTTCAAATATTCCAAACAATCAAAACTGGGTATTTGTAAGGTTTGTGTATATATATATATATACAGGGTATATTGCAAGGTGTTTTTTTTAATTTATTTACATGAGAGTGAGAAAGAAAAAGAGAATGCACAACTGGAGGGAAGGGGCAGAGGGAGAAGTAGACTCCTCACTAAGTGGGGAGCCCAATCCTGGAATCATGGCCTGAGCCAAAGGCAGGCGCTTATCTGACTTATCTGACAACAGGAATTTTAAGTTTTTTGGTAGCAGGAATTATTTCTTACTAGCTTTGTATTCTTAGAACCTCATCCTAAACAGATATTCTATATTGGTTAAATGAATAGGTTAACAAATGTTTAAATTTGTTTGGTACAATCTGTATAATTCTCCCATATGTAGCCATTCATTCATATTAAGAAACACTTCTCTCTAGAAATAAGCTTGGAACATGGACAAACCAAGAGGATAGCATTTAGAAAATGACTTCGATAGGCTGTTTACCATTATCTCCTACAGAATCAAGATCATAGTTGTGTAACAGAATTTTAAATGGCTTAGGTTTGGGTGAATAGCCAAGGGTAATGTTTATGGCTTTGTGTTAGACTCTCTTCCCCTGAACCAAGCAAACTGACCTGAGAGATATTAGAGAGGGGGGTCCTTGGATGGCGTTAGTGTCATGCTGTAAATTATGGAATCAACCGAGCAACCTTGCTAGTATCTCTCAGCCTGATGGGTGAGAAGTCGATGAGATGTCTGCACATGTCTACAACAGAAGGACTTTGGGGATCACATGTTCCTTGAATGAACCTTTTCTTGTAACCTGCCTGTGCCATTCACTGCCACGTGGCTCTATTTCCTGCCTCCTTCCACGCACACAAGCTGCTCTCTGCCTCCAAGAGTATATAGCTCAGTGGAATCCACCCAGGTACAATCCTGATAAGGTTCAAAGGCTTCTCTCAAAGCAGGAAATTATTAACTTCTGAATTTCACAGGCTAATTTGATGAATTAACCATCAAAAGGAAACTCTTGATGCTGACAAGTGCTCATGTTGTTTTCTCATTGAACACCTAGTGTTTAGTAAATAATCCCAACTACAAAGTAAAGAAGAAAAGCGGCACTTGAAAATAAACTTAGATGATTCAAAAGTTTAACTACTGCTTTTAGGAGTTAATCGTGCAATGACATATTTCCTTTCCTAAATAAACACTGACTTTTTGACATCTGGAGTTGGATCTCTTACATTTATGGATACGGCTCAGTTCCTGGATAGAGTGGAGTTAGTTACACAGAATGAGTCATCACGCCACACCTCAATGTACTCAACACTAGGACACTAAGAAAGGACTCACAATAATCTCACAGATTTCAACTTCACAAAGAGTGTTATAAGAGGAAAAAATGGTTCTTAGACCTAAGAGTATCCAGGGAATGATGGAAAATGTTCCTATATCAAATACAGATTTGGTTTGTTTCCTCTGTGGGAATAATGTAGCACTAAGCATATTATGTGATAGAATGAAGAATGGATTTGTCTGCTGCAGAGACTAACTTACAACCAAAACCTCCACAAGTCTTATCCTCTAAAGGTCATTATAGCTCAATTTCCTTTCCGAGCTCATGGTCTCTCACTTTAAGGACTGAAATTCTTCAGAATTTCCTGTGATTTTTTTTTTCTAGTATTAAGGGAAGGAAGGGTTATAGAACATATGAAGTTGAATTCTAAAATAAACAGAGGTCTTAAGATATGAAGCCAGCAGTGAAAAGAGATTAAGAATATATATTGGGCGTAACTAATGAAGACTATAACTAGTTTCCTAAAAACAATTGTAATAATTAACTGTCTTTAAAGAGAAAGCTTATTAACTACACTTTAACAGTTAAAATACAGATTTGAGGCATTTTAGGGGAGAAAAACAAAGTTCTAACTCTTTTTGCAAACTGGAGTGTGACTCTTTTGGGGGCCTGTGTAACTATGAACTTAGCTTTTAATTCACTCAACAATGGTTATCTAATTATATGCCCCCAAAAGCACTCTACACGATGAAGATGTGGCAGGGAAGACAGACAAGGCCTTTGACCTTATAAGGTTCACAGCCTTGTGAGGGAGAGAACTCATGTACAATAAAGAAATAAAGAGCATGATCTTTTCAGGTAGTGCTAGATGTTTATAAATAAAATAAACCAGGGAAATGTGATAAAGAGGGCGAGAGTGGCTGGCGGGGGCGGGGGGGGGGCTGGTGGTGGTTAGGGGGATGAGAGGCATAACCTCTGTGAGGAGGCAGCAATGAGCTGAGACATGAGTGACCAGAAGGAAACAGCCTGGTGTATTTCAGGAATGGAAAGAAGGACAGAGAAGCTATAGAGTGAGAGGAACAGAGCAATAGGCATTACGACCAGAGGGGCAGCAGGGGCAGACTCATACAGGACCTAAAATGTCCTGCTAAAGCATTAGGATTTGAGTCTAGAAAGAGTAGCCTTTGGAAGATTTTAAGGATGCAGTGATACAGTCTGATTTACAATTTTTAAAAGGGTGACATGTGTGGGAATGGTCAAGTAAAAACCTCTGAAAATCATTTCCCTCCATAAAAGCAAAGAGAATACTCAAATTTTGTCCAAATCAACTTTTTTTTTTTTTTTAAACTCTGGACATTAATGAAAGACTTGCAACAATCTGGGGAGCACTTTTTTTTTTTTTTTTTTAAATCCTGAATTCTAGTTAGAAGAGCAACTTTGAGATTTTTTTTTTTAAGATTTTATTTATTTATTTGACAGACAGAAATCACAAGTAGGCAAAGACGCAGGCAGAGATAGAGGGGAGGAAGCAGGCTCCCTGCTGAGCACAGAGCCTGATGTGGGACTTGATCCCAGGATGCTGGCATCATAACCGGAGCTGAAGGCAGAGGCTTTAACCCACTGAGCCACCCAGGCGCCCCGAGGTGTTTTTTTAAACTTGCTTTGTACCCATATCTCTCTACCAGCCTCTGGGGTAGCCTTGTAATCAACCAGTCCCACAATCTCAGTGAAGATCAGAAGCCCAGCAGCCACTGGAGGGGCACATGAGGCTGGAATACCTCCAGATCCCCACACCTAAAGAATGGTCATTATGTGACCTACTTGGAAGTTCTTTGGAAAACCTTATTCAGAGAACATGTTTTCATTTGATGTGACTCAAAGATTACTGAATACAAACAGTTTTTCCTCTGAGGATAGTTGTTGAGGAAAAAAAAATCAGTATCTATTGTTTAATATTGCAGCTGAGGTGGAAATAATAGTTGGAGCCAAAAAACAGGTTGACAAAAACACTTAAGAAAGAAAAACTGAAAATGAGATGTCTGTGTCAGGGTGGAGGGGTGGGGTGCTAGTTGAAAATCTCTAACAAATTCCTGGGACTCTAGAATACTGTGCCTGCTCAGAAAAGACCTGGGAAGGTCCTAGGCTCCCACTTCCCTGTTCAAGCAGGAATGGAGCCTAAGGCAGTTGTCAGCACCTGACTGAGTGTCAAAGGCATGCCCAACATGCACACAGAGATTCTTAGCAAAGACTAAGAGACTTACTTTTCAGATGTTTTAGGTGTTTAAGGAAATATTTCTCTAATTATTAGTTGATCACTAAAATAACTGAAAAGAAACTTCAGTGACTATATACAAGAACATAGACTTTGCAGAATCAGTTCAGAAAAGTCACTAAAACCACCACCACCACCACCACCACCACCACCACCACAACAACAACAACAACAAACATCAAAAACAACAAACTCCGAGGAGGAGGAGAATTTTCTTTTCAGGTTTGCAACATTATATTATTTAAAATGCCTGATATTCAACAAAAATGATAAAACATAAAGAGGAAAAAGAAAGTGGGCTATACACAGGGGAAAAAAGCAATCGATAGAAACTGTCCTTGAAGAAGCCTAGATACTGGATTTATCAGACAAGGACTTTAAGCCAGTTATTTTTTTTTTTAAAGATTTTATTTATTTATTTGACAGAGAGAGATTACAAGTAGGCAGAGAGGCAGGCAGACAGAGAGAGGAGGAAGCAGGCTCCCTGCTGAGCAGAGAGCCCGATGCGGGACTCGATCCCAGGACCCTGAGATCATGACCTGAGCCGAAGGCAGCGGCTTAACCCACTGAGCCACCCAGGCGCCCTAAGCCAGTTATTTTGAATACACCAAAGAAGAGACACTAAAGTATGAGAATGATGTCTGTCTCACCAAAAAGAGACTATCAATAAAGAGATAGAAATTATGAAAAGAACCAAATAGAAATTCTGTAACTTAAAAAGTACATTAAATAAAATTTTTAAAAGTCTAGATGGTTCAATAGATTTGAGCAGGCATAAGAAAGAATTCATGACATCACCTTGAGAATACCAAGGTCAATTGAGTTCAATTGAAATTATCCAGTCTGATGAACAGAAAAAAATAAAAGAATGAAGAAAAATGAACAGAATCTCAGTGACTCCTAGGACACCATCCAGTACATCCACACATACATAATGGGAATCCAAGAAGAAAAGAGGGACACAGAAAGAGTAACTGAAGAAATAATAGCCCCAAACTTCCCAAATTCGATGAAAGACATTAATACACACATCCAATAAGTTGAACAAACACTAAGTAAAATGAACACTTACACATTTCATAACAGAACTGTTGAAATTAATTCCAAGGAGGAAATGACTTATCATGTACAAGTGATCCTCAATAAAACTAAGAGATGATTTCTCATCAGAAACCATGGAAGCAAAAAGGCAGTGGGATAACATATTCAAAGCACTAAAAGAAAAATACAGTCAACAAAGAATCCTATATCCAGAAAAACTATCATTCAAAAGAAGGAAGTTAATACACTCTCAGATAGGGGCGCCTGGGTGGCTCAGCGGGTTGGGCCTCTGCCTTCAGCTCGGGTCATGATCTCAGGGTTCTGGGATCGAGCCCCGCATCGGGCTCTCTGCTCAGCGGGGAGCCTGCTTCCTCCTCTCTCCCTGCCTGCCTCTCTGCCTACTTGTGATCTCTCTCTCTCTGTCAAATAAATAAATAAAATCTTTAAAAAAAAAAAAAGACACTCTCAGATAAACAAAAACAGAACTGTCACTAGCAGAACTGCTATACCAGAAATTCATTAGAAATGGAGTCTTTCAGGTTTAAATGAAAAAAACTATAGAGAGTAACTTGAATCCACATGAAGAAATAGAGAGTATCAGTAAAAGTCACTACATGGATGAACATAAAAGACAGGATAAATGTATTTTTTTGCAACCCCATTTTTTTCCTATTAACTACTGTGTGAATAGGAATAAAATGTATAAAGGTGAATTTACATGAAAATAATAACACAGAAGAGGAAGATAAGAATGGAGTTATGGAGGTGTGAAGTTTTGTATACTATTGAACTTCAGTTGGTATTAATTTAAACAAAACTGTTATGTTATGATGTTAACTGTAATTACCAAAGCAACCACTAAAATAAACGACTAATATATATAGTAAAAGATGAGAAAAAGACTACAAATGGTACACTAGAAAACATTCATTTAACACAAAAGGAGGTGGTAATGGAAGAACAGAGAAACAGAAAAGACATAAAATATATAGAAAATGGTATACCTAAATTTTACCTTATTGCTAATTACAGTAAATGAATTAAATTCTTCAATCAAAATACAGATACTGGAAGAATGGATAAGAATTAAAAAAAATAACTCTGTGCTGTCTATAAGAGACATCCTTTAGATTTGAATCAGTTGAATGAAAAAGGGTGGAAAAAGAGACACTATGCAAATAGTACACACACACAAAAAACACCTAGTATGACTATCCTACTATCACACAAAATAGACATTAAAGACAGAGACAAAGAAGGACATATAATAAATATAAGAAGGTCAAGGTATTGAGAAGATATAATAATATAAACAAGTATGTACCTAATAACAGACCCAAAATACATGAAGCAAAAATTGACAGATCTTGGGGCGCCTGGGTGGCTCAGTGGGTTGGGCCGCTGCCTTCGGCTCGGGTTGTGATCTCAGGGTCCTGGGATCGAGGCCTGCATCGGGCTCTCTGCTCAGCGGGGAGCCTGCTTCCTCCTCTCTCTCTGCCTGCCTCTCTGCCTACTTGTGATCTCTGTCTGTCAAATAAATAAATAAAATCTTTTTTAAAAAATTGACAGATCTAAAGAAAGAAATTCCAACAATTAATACTTGAAGACTTTGATACCCTGCTTTAAATAATGAATAAAAGAAAAGATTAACTAGGAAATAGAAGGCTTAGACAACACTATAAACCAACTAGACATAACAGATAGGTTATACCCAATAATAGCAGAATACACTTTCTTCTCAAGTTTACATGGAACATTATTCAGGATAAATAATACACTAAGTCATAAAACAAGTCTCAATAAACTTAAGAGAACTGATATAAAAGTATGTTCTCTGACCACAAAAATAAAATGAGAAATCATAATAAAAAAACTAGAAAACTCACAAGTATGTGAAAATTAAACATCATACTTCTAAACCATAAGATACCTAGGAATAAACCTAACCAAAGAGACACAGAATCTATACTCAGAAAACTATAAAGTACTCATGAAAGAAATTGAGGAAGACACAAAGAAATGGAAAAATGTTCCATGCTCCTGGATTGGAAGAATAAATATTGTGAAAATGTCTATGCTACCTAAAGCAATCTACACATTTAATGCAATTCCTATCAAAGTACCATCCATCTTTTTCAAAGAAATGGAACAAATAATGCTAAAATTTATATGGAACCAGACAAGACCTCGAATAGCCAAAGGGATATTGAAAAAGAAAGCCAACGTTGGTGGCATCACAATTCCGGACTTCAAGCTCTATTACAAAGCTGTCATCATCAAGACAGCATGGTACTGGCACAAAAACAGACACATAGATCAATGGAACAGAATAGAGAGCCCAGAAATAGACCCTCAAATCTATGGTCAACTAATCTTCGACAAAGCAGGAAAGAATGTCCAATGGAAAAAAGACAGCCTTTTCAATAAATGGTGCTGGGAAAATTGGACAGCCACATGCAGAAAAATGAAATTGGACCATTCCCTTACACCACACACAAAAATAGACTCAAAATGGATGAAGGACCTCAATGTGCGAAAGGAATCCATCAAAATCCTTGAGGAGAACACGGGCAGCAACCTCTTCGACCTCTGCCGCAGCAACATCTTCCTAGGAACAACGCCAAAGGCAAGGGAAGCAAGGGAAAAAATGAACTACTGGGATTTCATCAAGATCAAAAGCTTTTGCACAGCAAAGGAAACAGTTAACAAAATCAAAAGACAACTGACAGAATGGGAGAAGATATTTGCAAACGACATATCAGATAAAGGACTAGTGTCCAGAATCTATAAAGAACTTAGCAAACTCAACACCCAAAGAACAAATAATCCAATCAAGAAATGGGCAGAGGACATGAACAGACATTTCTGCAAAGAAGACATCCAGATGGCGAACAGACACATGAAAAAGTGCTCCATATCACTCGGCATCAGGGAAATACAAATCAAAACCACAATGAGATATCACCTCACACCAGTCAGAATGGCTAAAATCAACAAGTCAGGAAATGACAGATGCTGGCGAGGATGCGGAGAAAGGGGAACCCTCCTACACTGTTGGTGGGAATGCAAGCTGGTGCAGCCACTCTGGAAAACAGCATGGAGGTTCCTCAAAATGTTGAAAATAGAACTGCCCTATGACCCAGCAATTGCACTATTGGGTATTTACCCTAAAGATACAAATGTAGTGATCCAAAGGGGCACATGCACCCGAATGTTTATAGCAGCAATGTCCACAATAGCCAAACTATGGAAAGAACCTAGATGTCCATCAACAGATGGATGGATCAAGAAGATGTGGTATATATACACAATGGAATACTATGCAGCCATCAAAAGAAATGAAATCTTGGCATTTGCAACAACGTGGATGGAACTAGAGCGTATCATGCTTAGCGAAATAAGTCAAGCAGAGAAAGACAACTATCATATGATCTCCCTGATATGAGGAAGTGGTGATACAACATGGAGGCTTAAGTGGGTAGAAGAAGAATAAATGAAACAAGATGGGATTGGGAGGGAGACAAACCATAAGTGACTCTTAATCTCACAAAACAAACTGAGGGTTGCCGGGGGGAGGGGGTTTGGGAGAAGGGGGTGGGATTATGGACATTGGGGAGGGTATGTGATTTGGTGAGTGCTGTGAAGTGTGTAAACCTGTTGATTCACAGACCTGTACCCCTGGGGATAAAAATATATGTTTATCAAAAATAAAAAATTAAAAAAAAAAAAAAAAAAAAGAATGAGCCAAAGAAGAAATTACAAGGGAATTTAAGGGATATTTTGATATAGTTGAAAATGAAGACATACCAAAATTTATGGGATATAACTAAAGGCATGTGTAGAGGGAAATTTATAGTTGTAAGTATCTCTATTAAAAAAGAAGAAAGATCTCAAATCAATAACTTAAACTTCCACTTCAAATGACTAGAAAAAGAAGAGCAAACTACATCTAAGGAAAACAGAAAAAAAAAAAGGAGCTAATAAAAATGAAAGCAGAAATTAATGAAATAAAGAAACTTTTAAAGGCAAAAGTTGCTTTTGAAAAGATCAACCAAATTGTGAAGACTTCAGAAAGATTAACTAGAAAAAAATAAGATTCAAATTATTAAATCAGAAATGAAAGAAGAGACATTATTATTGAACTTGCAGTAATAAAAAGAATTATAAAAGAATACTATAAACAATTTTATGCTTAGATGAGATCACAAATTCCTACAAAGATATAAACTATTGAAACTGACTCAAGAAGAAATAGAAAATTTGAATAATTTGGTAACAAGTAGAGAAATTGAGTTAGTAATCAAAAACTACCATCAAAGAAAAGCTCAGGATGCGATGTCTTCACAGGTGAATTCTGCCAAAACATTTAAATAATCAACACCAATCCTTCACAAACACTTTGAAAAATAGATGAGAATTCTTCTTAATTCATTCTAAGAGTATGATTTTGATCGTAATATCACAAGAAAAGAATACTGCAGACCAATATCTCTTGTGAATATGGACACAAAAATACTCAAAATACTAGCATACCAAATCCAGCAATATATAAATCATATTACACACCATAATCAGGTGGGATTTACCCCAGTGATGAAAGACTGTTTCAACATATAAATATCAACCAATGCAGTACACCATATTAACAAAATAAAGAACAAAAACACATGATCAGCTCAGCCAATCCAGAAAAAGCAATTGACAAATTCCAACACCTCTCCGTGATAATAATGCTCAACCAACTAGGAACAGATAGAAATGCCTGAAATCTAATAAAGGGCATCTGTGAAAAACCCATAACTGGGGCGCCTGGGTGGCTCAGGGGGTTAAAACCTCTGCCTTCAGCTCAGGTCATGATCCCAGGGTCCTGGGATCGAGCCCCGCATTGGGCTCTCTGCTCCATAGGGAGCCTGCTTCCTCCCTCTCTCTGCCTGCCTCTCTGCCTACTTGTGATCTCTGCCTGTCAAATAAATAAATAAAATCTTTTTTAAAAAAGTACTTAATATTAGCTATTAGGCAAAGGCAATAGTGCAAACCTGGACTCTCCCAGGGCAAACAGGGAAATGAGATTGCTCCCAGGACCCTGGGATCACGACCTGAGCCGAAGGCAGAGGCTTTAACCCACTGAGCCACCCTGGCACCCCAAGCAAAATTTTTGAATTCTAAGAATAAAAAAGATCTCACATGAATTCCAGATAGGGTATTTCCCAGAAAGACTTTAAAGTCTGATTAAAAAAAAAAAAAAAAGGATTTATTTATTTCTTTGAGAGAGAGCGAGCATGAACCTGGGTGGAGAGTGGATGGGAAGAGGGAGAGGGACAAGCAGAGTCCCTGCTGAGCAGGGAGCCCAATGCGGGGCTCGATCCCAAGATCCTGGGATCATGACCTGAGCTGAAGGCAGAAGCTTAACATTAAGCCAGCCAAGCACCCCTAAAAATCTGATTGGTTTTGAACTTTAGCTTGACTAATCTTTCCCATGCGAAAGTAACAGGTGCAAATATTAAGAGGTCAATGAATAAGAATCAAAGGCAGATCCAGTCTTTGAGGATTCTGTATTTACAGTTGGGGGAACTTCTTTAAAAGTATATAGCATGACAAAGAAAATTCATTACAAATGCAGCTTTGGGGGTAGGTCAGGGGCCAGGGCAGTACAGGGGAGAAAACCTGTGGCTTACCCTTCAGGAGCACATGGTAAAGCCATCTCTATCTGAATTGCATTCATTCCCTCTTGAAAAAATTACTTGAAGGTATAGACTACTTCATTAACTAAGATAGCAAATAAACAAACAGGAAGCTGAAAAGTTGGAACTCAAAGCATTAGCTGTGAGCACCAGAGGCAGTAGAAGATAGAAAGAAAGAACACAATCACAAATACAGTTGCTAAACTCAAAGCAAATGCGAGTTATAACAATCTAAAATTAACATGCATGTATTTACAAAATATAAAGTAATAACAATAACCTGAATTTCAAACTCCTGATTATTTTAATGAAAACTGGGATTAGTGCACAGTAATAATGAAGAAGCAGAAACAATTTAAATTTCAGACCTTCCGTGGGAGTTGTGGGTAGAAGGGTAGGTCAAAATCACCTTTATAATCTTTGAGTCAGGGGTGCCTGAGTGGCTCAGTGGGTTAAAGCCTCTGCCTTCGGCTCAGGTCACGATCCTGGGTCCTGGGATTGAGCCCTGCATCGGGCTCTCTGCTCAGCAGGGACCCTGCTTCCCCCCCCCCCCCGCCTTCTGCCTGCCTCTCTGCCTACTTGTGATCTCTCTCTGTTAAATAAATAAATAAATAAATCTTTTTTAAAAAATAATCTTTGAGTCAGAAAATGGAGATTAGAAACTATTTTTGAAAAACTGCAAAAACAAACTCTAATAAAAGATTGGAATCATTAAAATCAAACGCTGTTTGGAGTTAGAAGTAAAGCTAAGTGACATCACCAAGACGGTGACATGGGCTATTTCTGAATTCAAACCTCCGTATAAGAACAATTAACAGCTATTCAAGAACAGGACAGCACTGCGAGAATCCTAAAGTATGAGGCTGAAGCATGCCTGCACCACAGAGACCAAGAAGACTGCATCAGATGGGTTAAGAGAGGTGGCCACTCATTGAGTAGTTCCTCCCCCAGGGCAGTGCAGCACTATGTGGAGAGATCTCCCCTGAGCCCAGGTGGGAAAAGTCAACCAGGGCCACCTCCAACCCCAGCACTGTGGGTTGCTTTGTGGGAGGCCCTACTGTGCTCTTGCACTACAAGGACCGCAGGGGAATCTGGGGAGTTCCACCACTGGAAATCTGACGGTGATAGAGAAGTGGTGGAGGGCTGGCAAGAACCAGCATATGAATCGTGGCAGACTGAATTCACACCTGTAGTGCCCAAATAGAAATCCCAACCAGCAGCCACAGCTTTGTTCATCTGTAGAACAAAGTCAGGGGTACACTCTGACCAGGGAACTCAGTGGGGTCCAGATCTACCCGATTTTGATCTCAAAATGAGTTTTGCTGGCCCTAGGGCCTGATTAGTCCACACCACAGGCAAAGGAACTGAATCTTACCCCACTCACTGTGGAGACTGTTGTTCAGCCCCATCTGACTCATGGAGGCTGTGTGGGCCAGGGTGCTTGAACCAAGAGGTGGGCAGGCAGGGCTGACTGCCCTCCAGAGCAAAGCCAATACCAAATGTGCAGCATTCCCATGCTACACACAGGCAGGAAGATTCATTCATAGACAAGGCTAAGGGTAACCCCTGGCCCCTCCAAACTGGAGATCCCATTTGGGAAACTGAGAGCAACCTGGACAGGCCTTACCATCCCACACAGGCCATGGAGCTGAGACACAGCCCTAGTGACTGTGGAGCATGTCTTCAGGACTCATCTGACCAGCAGGGCTGGAGACGGGTCCTGGAAGCAGTGCATCCCAGAGGTGCTCATGCTGAGGGCTGGTAGGCAGAGCTGAGGGTTTGCAGAAAAAGCCAGTGGCCCTGTTTGGTCAGGGAATGTGTGCTTCAGGTTGGCTTGAGTTAAGGCAATAAACAAATAGCCTTACTGGGTTTAGAGGTGCTTTCCCCACTGTGCCCAGATAGGGAATCTTATTTACCATTCTGCTCCTTGTAGAACACAGCCTTCAGCCTGTCCAACCAGGGAACATAGCCAGAGCACAAAAGACACTCTGTAGTCCATTCAACATCCCTACATCCAGTGGCACTTGAACAGAGAGTACAGCCCATACCCCCCCCCGCCCATCCGCAGAGTGAAACTGGTCACCTCACCTAATCAGGAAAATTCAGTGCACACTCTGGCTTGATTCAGACCCCCAAGCTATAGGGGCCCAGGGTCCTATCCTGCTGTCCTGCCAGGGCAGGAAAGCTAATTCAGAGCCCCAACTACTACTGAATATAGTACCCAGTCCTGACCATCTAATAAGCAGGACCAGAAAAATCCAAGCAACTGCTGAGCCCATCCTATAGCCCCAGCTGGGTAGGGAACCAAGGCAGTAGTTCTACCCAACTATTCTCAGCCTGTGGCACACTTCCCTATCCCTAACCTCAGAGCTCAGATGGTTGTCTTGCCCCCAAATAGGCCATATTAGTAGGCCCCATGTGCCCAAGAACATTACCAGCAGACCCACCCAGAAATCCAAACCGAGTTAATTGGTGAAGAACTACATCTGCCAAAACAAACCTGAGAAGTCTGGCAGAGGAGCCCTGTTACTCAAATGTGCAGATGCTGCCAATGTAAGGAATCAAGGGTCAAGAAAAATCAGATAAATAGGAGGCCACCAAAAGAAAGTAATAAAGCTCCAATAACTGACCCCAAAGAAATGGAGATCTACAAACTGTCAGAAAAAGAATTCAGAATAATCCTCTCAAGGAAGTTTAATGAACTACGAGAAAACACAGATACACAACTAAATGAAATTAAGGAAACAATACATGAACAAAATGAGAAGTTTGACAAAGATAGAGCAACCATCAAATCAAACAATCAAATCAAAGGGGCGCCTGGGTGGCTCAGTGGGTTAAAGCCTCTGCCTTTGGTTCGGGTCATGATCCCGGGGTTCTGGGATCGAACCCCACATTGGGCTCTCTGCTCAGTGGGAAGCCTCCTTCCCCCTCTCTCTCTGCCTGCCTCTCTGCCTACTTGTGTCAAATTAAAAAAAAAAAAATCAGAAAAACCAACAGAAATCCTTGCGTTGAAAAATGCAATAACTGAACTGAAGAATTCAAGAGTTTCAAAAGTAGACTCGATCATTTGGACGAAAGAATCAGTGATCTGGAGGACCGGGTATTGGAAATTACTCAATCAGAAGAGCAAAATGAAAAAAAGAATGAAAGAGTGAAGAAAGCCTACTGGAATTACAGGACACAATGAAAAGAAACAATATTCACATTATGAGAATTCCAGAGGGAGGAGAGAAACAGAAAGGGACAGACAGTATGTTTAAAATAATAATGGCTGAAAACTTTCCAAAGCTGGGAAGAGAAATGGATGTTCAGGTTCATGATGCCCCAAATGCCCCCCTTTAGGTTGAACCTGAATAGGGCCACACCGAGATACACTATAATTAAATTGTCGAAAGTCAAAGATAAAGACAAAGAATTTTAAGAGCAGCACGAGAAAAGAGAAGTTGCACACAAGGGAACTAGTGACAGATGTCTCAACAGAAACTTTCAGGCCAGGAGAGAATGGGATGACATGTTCCAAAGAGTGAGAGAAAATGACTGTCGACCAAGACTTCTATCCTCAGTGAAGCCATCCTTCAGGGAAAAAAAAAAAAGGAGGGGGGGTGGAAATAAAGACTTTCCTGAACAAAGAAAAGCTGGGGGATTTCCTTATCACCAACCTATCTAACAAGAAATGCTAAAGGGAATTCTTCGAGTGGAAGTAAAAGAATGCTAATTAACATTTTAAAAACATAAAAAGTTCTCAGCCATTCTCCTGAGCTTATTTGACTCATGTATCATTTCGATCTTGGTTGCTTAGAGACATTGCAGGTGAATGAAAAAGCAATGAAGATCCAATCCCCTGGGAAAATTATTTACTAATATGACTTCTGATTTCCAGTCTGACATGCAAAGAGCTGGGAAGTGATTGCTTCCATACTCATTACAAGGGGGAAAAAAAAAAACTGAACAAACTGAAAATCAACAACTTTTCTTAGATCCATCAGGATTGAGGTCACAGGGCAAACTGCCCTGAACACTCGTCCAACAGATGGATACAGATAATTGCAGCAGAAGCCCACAGCTGGAGACAATATCAGCAGGAACATTTTCAACTTCAACTGACTGATGGCTGGAGGCCCACTGTAGACTCTCTCGAGAGTTAAAATCTCTGAGGGGGCCCAGTCTTTGAAGAGCTCCCATGTGTTCTTGCTGTGAAGATAATAGGATAATCCCCTAGTGTTTCCAGCAGAAAGTGGGGAAATATAACCATTTTGAAATATGCCCAGAGCTTTCTGTTCTTTTTAACAAGGCCTATCTTGAAAGGAAACTGTTTTGCCAGAACCTAAGCCACTGAGGTTATACCAAAGCCAGATTGCCCTGGGAGGGTAGGAAAACACCCACCCTCAGCCCCCTGTAGCCTTCTGTGTGGTGGAAAGAAGATACTCAATTCAAGTTCACTAAAAGACAGAGACCTAATCATAGGACTATAAAATGCTCCCCCGCCCTCCCCTTACCACCACATCAATAGAGTTCCTGTAAAAAATAGGGGATTGCAGCTTAAAAACAAACAAGCAACAAAAACAAAACTGTGAGCTTCAGATCTGACTTGAGAAGTTTAGGGACACCCCAAAACAACAAGAGAGACCAAAATAAGCACATGAGAGAGAAGTTAGCCTCTAAGACTAAAGCTACAGCAAAGTGAAAACAGCCTGCCCTTAAACAGATGAATATAAAATTTGACACCAAAACTCTACCAACATCAGTTCCTTTTAACTGATGCATCACGCATCAGTTAAAATTACAAGGCATGCTAAAAGGCAACAAACATAATGTGATGAGACAAATCAAGCCTGAGGATTAGATTCATAGATGGAAGAGTTTGGAATTATAAGACCAGTGATTTAAAATAACTATGATTAATATGCTAAGGGCCCTAATGGAAAAAGCAGACAACACACAAAAACAGATAGGTAATAAAAATAGAGAGGTAATAAAAATAGAGAAATGGGAAATCCAATAAACAGAAGGAAGTGTTAGAAGAAAAAATACTATACCATAAATGAATATCATTTCATAAATGATAAGGTCATCAGTACACTGGATATGGCCAGTGAAGGAATCGATGTTGGTTCAGTGATACGTCAGTAGAAACTTCCAAACTTGAAGGGTGAAGAGAAAAAAGAATGAAACAGATGGAACATGATATCCTAAAACTATAATGGGAAGCACAGGAATAAAAGAGAAGAAAGGAACAGAAGAAATATTTAAAGAAATAATGATAGAGAATTCTCCAGAGCTAATGGCTGCCTCAAAACCACAGATGTGGGAAGCGCAGAAAACACTAAGCATAATCAACACCAAAAATATGTACACCTGGGCAGATCACAGTCAAATTACAGAGAATCAAAGACTAAGAGAAAATCTTAGAGAAGAAGACTTGTGCCTCTTGACAGATATTAAGTATTTCAGATTGGGCCCAGGAAAGAATGTTTGAATAACAAACTTACAAAATACTTGACGTATGAAATATGAAGCAGGTAATAAGGTGTTATATTATCAGATGACAGAAAGCAAGTATCCTAGGAGAACAGAGACTCAAAAGAACTGTTGTATACAGCCATGGTCTAATAAGTTAGGTGAAATATGATATTTCCTTTGGCTGACGCTAGGATTTAGTTAAAGGTTGGTCAGAAATGTGGATATTCTAGGAGGGAAAGCTGTGTGATGAAATGAAAGTATATGTAAAAATTGGCAAAAAAAAAAAAAAAAAAACCCCACCAACTATAGACTGCTCATAAGAGATATACCTAAAACAGATCCACCTAACACAGATCTCTTAAAAAAAAAAAAAATAGGACAGCACTATGGAAAATAGTTCAGCAGTTCCTCAAAAAGCTAAACAAAGCAATTCCACTTCTAGGTACATAGTCAAAGAACTGAAAGCAGGGAACTCAAGCCCATACTTACGGGCCAATATTCTTAGCAGCATTATTTACAACAGCCAAAAGGAATAGATAATCCAAGGGTCTGCTGACAGATCCATGGATAAATGAAACACAAATGGACATATAAGGGAATATTATTCAACAATAAAAATATATGAAATTTTGATATAGGCCACATCATGAACGACCTCTGGAAACAGTACATTACGTGAAGTGAACTAGATACAAAAGGATGAATATGGAGTGATTCTGTTTACATGAGATACTTAGAAAAGGTAAATTCATAGGGACAGAAAGGAGAATAGAGGTTACCAGGGGCTGGAGGGAGAGAATAGGGATCCATTTAATGGGTCTAGAGTTTCTGCTTGGGATGATGAAAAGTTCTAGAAGGGGATAGTCATGGTTGCATCATACTGTGAAGGTACTTAATGTCAATGAACTGTACACTTACAAATGGTTAAAATGGTAAGTTTTACGTTATGTATATTTTATCACAATAAAAAATAAAACAATAGGGAATGATAGTTCAGGCATACTGAAACCAAAAGAAAACAAGTACAACAATATTAATTTGACAACAGGCAGAATTGAAAAATTCATCAAACAATAAAAAATGGCATCGATAAAATGCATAAAACACAAAGAACATACAATAACTACTATTAAATGTGCACTTTCTCTTTGGGAAAATTATCTCATTTAATCCTCCAGTAAATACTACAGAAAAATAAGTCTTACCACCCTAGGTCACAAAAGAGGGAACAGAAACTCAGAAAATTTAAGCAACTTGACATGGTCACATACATAGAAAACAGCAGAATGAACTTTTCATTTTTAAAGTTCTCATTTTTAAGTAATCTCAACACCAAATGCAGGGCTCAAATTTACAATCCCAAGATCAAGAGTTGCACGCTCCAACTGAGCCAGCCAGGCACCCCCTAGAGTGAACTTTTTTTTTTTTTTTAATTTTATTTATTTATTTGACAGAGAGAAATCACAAGCAGATGGAGAGGCAGGCAGAGAGAGAGAGAAAGAGGGAAGCAGGCTCCCCGCTGAGCAGAGAGCCCGACGCGGGACTCGATCCCAGGACCCTGAGATCACGACCCGAGCCGAAGGCAGTGGCCCAACCCACTGAGCCACCCAGGCGCCCCTAGAGTGAACTTTTAATACATGAATAACACGGTATCAAAACACACATACGGAAATCTGTTTTAAAGTGGCATCTGGATGGCTCAGTGGGTTAAACCTCTGCCTTCGGCTCAGGCCATGATCTCAGGGTCCTGGGATCGAGCCCTGCATCAGGCTCTCTGCTCAGCAGGGAGCCTGCTTCTCCCTCTCTCTCTCTGCCTGCCTCTCTGCCTACTTGTGATCTCTCTCTGTCAAATAAACAAATAAAATATTTTTTAAAAAATGTACAGAGCATTTTATAAAACCAATCACTTAAGACCATTTTAACCTTCACTGCTTAGTGTGTGAAATAGACTAAGTACATAAGAAATGAATAAAATATAAAAGAATATAAAAATGAATCCAATTTTGGGGCACCTGGGTGGCTCAGTGGGTTAAGCTGCTGCCTTCAGCTCAGGTCATGATCACAGGGTCCTGGGATCGAGTCCCGCATCAGGCTCTCTGCTCAGCAGGGAGCTTGCTTCCCTCTCTCTCTCTGCCTGCCTCTCCATCTACTTGTGATTTCTCTCTGTCAAATAAATACATATCTTAATCTATAAATCATATAAATCTTTAAAAAATTAATCATATAAATCATATAAATCTTTTAAAAAAATGAATCTAATTTTAAAAGTATACATTACCCAGGAGAATTCTATCAAGCATCCAAAGAAGAATTAATTCCTATTCTCCTGAAACTGTTCCAAAAAATAGAAATGGAAGGAAAACTTCCAAACTCATTCTATTAGGTCAGCATTACTTTGATCCCAAAACCAGACAAAGACCCCATCAAAAAGGAGATTTATAGACCAATATCCTTGATGAACACAGATGTGAAAATTCTCATCAAAATGTTAGCCAATAGGACCCAACAGTCCAATAATTAAATAATCAAATAATTAAAAGGAGCATTCACCATGACCAAGTGGGATTTATTCCAGGGCTGCAAGGTTGGTTCAACATCTGCAAATCAATCAATGTGATACAATACATTAATGAAAGAAAGAACAAGAGCCATATGATACTCTCAATAGACACTGAAAAAGCATTTGACAAAGTATAGCATCTTTTCTTGATCAAAAGTTTTCAAAGTGTAGGGATAGAAGGTACATACCTCAATATTATCAAAGCCATCTATGAAAAACCCACAGACAATATCAACAAAGCAGGAAAGAATGTCCAGAGGAAAAAAGACAGTCTCTTCAACAAATGGTGTTGGGAAAATTGGATAGCCACATGCAGAAAAATGAAACTGGACCATTTCCTTACACTACACACAAAAATAGACTCCACACAAAAATAGACTCCAAATGGATGAGAGACCTCAATTTGAGAAAGGAATTCATCAAAATCCTTGAGGAGAACACAGGCAGCAACCTCTTTGACCCCAGCCACAGCAACTTCTTCCTAGAAACATTGCCAAAGGTAAGGGCTAAAATGAACTATTGGGACTTCATCAAGATCAAAAGCTTTTGCATAGCAAAGGATACAGTCAACAAAACCAAAAGACAACTGACAGAATGGGAGCAGATATTTGCAAACCGACATATCAGATAAAGGGCTAGTATCCAAAATCTATAAAGAAGTTAGCAAACTCAACACCCAAAGGACAAATAATCCAATCAAGAAATGGGCAGAAGACATGAACAGACATTTCTGCAAAGAAGCCATCCAGATGGCCAACAGACACATGAAAAAGCACTCCACATCACTCGGCATCAGGGAAATACAAATCAAAACCACAATGAGATACCACCTCACACTAGTCAGAATGGCTATAATTAATAAATCAGGAAATGACAGATGCTGGCAAGGATGTGGAGAAAGGGGAACCCTCCTACACTGTTGGTGGGAATGGAAGATGGTGCAGCCACTCTGGAAAACAGCATGGAGGTTCCTCAAAAAGTTGAAAATAGAGCTACCCTATGACCCAGCAATTGCATTACTGGGTATTTTTATCCTAAAGATAGAAATGTAGTGATCCGAGGGCACGTGCACCCAAATGTTTATAGCAGCAATGTCTACAATAGCCAAACTATGGAAAGAACCTAGATGTCCATCAACAGATGAATGGATAAAGAAGAGGTAGTACATATATACAATGGAATACTATGCAGCCATCAAAAGAAATGAAATCTTGCCATTTGCAATGACATGGATGGAACTAGAGCGAAATAAGTCAATCAGAGAAAGATAATTATCATATGATCTCCCTGATATGAGGAAGTTGAGAGGTGAAGTGGGGGGATTTGGGAGGTAAGGAAGGAAAAAATGAAACAAGATGGGATTGGGAGGGAGACAAACCATAAGTGACTCTTAATCTCACAAAACAAACTGAGGGTTGCTGGGGGGAAGGAGGGTAGGGAGAGGGTGGTTGGGTTATAGACATTGGGGAAGGTATGTGCTATGGTGAGTGCTGTGAAGTGTATAAACCCGGAGATTCACAGACCTGTACCCCTGTATAATACATTATATGTTAATAAAAATTTTTTTAAATGTAAAAAAAAGTATACATTATTTGACCATAATATAATAAAATTTAAAAGTAATAAGAAATGTTTGGTTTAAAAAAATGACTACTGAGAAATTAAAAAGAAAAGTTTCCCAAATAACATGATTAATGGAATACAACATCGTAATTATAATTACATGGAAAAAATAGGAAAAAATGTAGGTAAGTATTAAGATGCACCAAATTTCCGCTGCAACTTTCCATCAGGTATAAACCTACTTCAGTTTTGCTCATGACCATATGGAACATCAAATAGCTGAATTCTATTTCATTTTCGGTCTTCCTTAAGAATGATCGGTGACCATGTGACCAAAATGTCTAAGCAGCATGACATCAGTTTATGATAACACATGCCCATCTATTGTTGTTAAAATCTGAATGCTCACTTATGGAAACTTAGATAAAAATTTTTTTATATACTTTATAGGTTGAAATTTTATCAGTTAGTTAAAATATAGATGTATATTTGCAATACCAGAATAAGACGATGCCCACAAAAACAATTCATATGCAAAAACAGCAGAACTCTCAACAGTTAAATAAATAGTGAATAAGATTGACAATGGAATCAACTTTATAAGAGAGTGTATTAGGTAGATAATTTTAGGAAAAGTATTAATTCTTGTTTAGCTAATTCATTTTCTAAAATTTTCAGTAACAATATAAGGCAGAATAATGGAGATTAGATCATAAACCTATTTTTTGCAGAATTGTTTGTTGTACTAGTATTTGTGATATTAAACTCACAGAGACAAAAAGCAGAATGTATATATATATAATGTATGTAAATATGTATATATATAATATATATTATATAACATATATATTATATGTAAATTTCATTCAGTTTAGGTCATAAGTCAAGAGAAAAACCCTAATTGGCAATTCTTTACATCTTGTGAAGAGGAATTCAAAACAAAATGGCCACTTGCCATCTCAAAATTTCACAAGGAGGGAAGACACCTAAATCCTGTAAAATTCATCCATGATAAATCATATTTGAACCACATACTAAATAACATAAAAATGAAAAGTAGAAGAAGAAAGTATTAGACCAAAATGAGCAACCCCTAACTCTCTCTCCTTTCTCTGGCCTCATTTGAAAGTGAGTGTCCATTTAGTAGCTAGAATGCACAGTACAGTGACTCAGGAACAAGCCCATGGCTGAGGAGGCTGAGAAGGAATTGTGCTTCTACTTTAATGTCAACATTAAAATTTGTCAACACTAGAATATATAATAATAAAGTTGTATTGAATGAAAGTCTTTAAATAGAAAATTCAGGTATTCTTACCGCCCCCAGTAGGTCACTTGTACTCTCCCTACCCCCAAGACATGGGTCCTTTTCAATGGCTGGTCATCTCTTTTCTTATTTTCTCCTCTATCTTTTCTCCAATGTGGCAACTGAGCAGGAAACTACTGGCTGACCAGTAAGGTAAGGGCAAGGCTAGCTATGGCGGCAAATCCTGGTCTTCTGGGTCACTGGAGTGGGATGATGAGGTTCTTGCTCTGGTTCTACCCTCTCCCAGTTATCGAGAAGACCTAGCTGTGTAACATGGACTCGATGCAGCCTACCGCCATTCAACTCTGCAGCACCAAGGCAGAGTCACAGCTGAGTCTCAGCTTTGCTTTCCTTTGTGTCACTTTGCTATTGCTCCCTGTTCTTTTATTTCTTTGAAGTCCCTTCAGAAAAGAGGACTGGCTAGGCCAAGGCCAGATTTGAAGATTTCTGGATTTCCTGGCCAAATAACATATTAAAGCTATCAGAGAAACCAGCACCTTGGTCTTCTCTCGGTTTCTAAAAATAACCAGAAAATTCACTAAAATTATAAGAGGAATCTATATGAATGCATGCTTTCAGCTTCAATAAACTTGTTGAGATAGAAAAAATGTCTTTTTAAAAAAAGATTTATCAGGGGCGCCTCGGTGGCTCAGTGAGTTAAGCTGCTGCCTTCGGCTCAGGTCATGATCTCAGGATCTTGGGATCGAGCCCCACATGGGGCTCTCTGCTCAGCAGGGAGCCTGCTTCCTCCTCTCTCTCCACCTGCCTCTCCGTCTACTTGTGATCTCTCTCTGTCAAATAAATAAATAAAATCTTTAAAAAACAATAAAAAAATAGAAAAGATTTATCCATTTCATTTTCCTTCTAGATATATGTTCATTGAATAGTATGGAAAGAAGAATCCTATGCCCTATTTAAATTTTATCCCCCCCCATTCCCCTTTTAATGCTTCAGTTAATTGTTAGGAAGGTGCAGCTCCTCTGTACAGAGATCACATCCTAAGAGCTAATACAGGCACATCTAGGTAAATCCCACAATTGTGGGTTATAATAGCTTTAGTATCATTTGTGTTTGAGGGTCTTTATTCTGAGCCACGAATGTACAAGTCACAAATGTACATCAGACCAGCATAAATATCCACAACTTCTTTTTCATAGGTGGGCTTCTTCCATCAGTGCTAAACTTATCCCCTAATAAAGTTTTTTGAAGGCTAAAAAAAAAAAAAAAAAAAAAAATTAGTTATTTGAGAGAGAGAGAAAGAGAGAGGCGCCCAGAGACAGAAAAAATTTCTGGAAAAAAAGGTGAACAAATTGATGAAAGTCTGAATAGACTAAATACCAAGAAAAAGGGATGCCTAGGGGGCTCACTCAGTTAAGCATCTGCCTTCGGCTCAGGTCATGATCCCAGGGTCCAGGGATCAAGTCCCACACTGGGCTCCTTGCTCAGAAGCGGAGCCTGCTTCTCCCTCTGCTGCTCACCCTGCTTGTGCTCTCTCTCTCTCTCTCTCTGACAAATAAATAAGTTAATAAAAATTTAAATAAATAAATAAATATCAAGGAAAAATATAGAAAATCATCAAATAACCTTTCCAATAGGTTCTGACATTTTTACTGGTGGATTTCATCCAACTGATAAAAAAATTCTGTGGTATAGATGTGTTCCCAAAAATGGAAGGCAGAGGGGCGCCTGGGTGGCTCAGTGGGTTAAAGCCTCTGCCTTCAGCTCAGGTCATGATCCCACGGTCCTGGGATTGAGCACCGCATCAGGTTCTCTGCTCAGCAGGAAGCCTGCTTCCTCCTCTCTCTCTGCCTGCCTCTCTGCCTACTTGTGATTTCTGTCTGTCAAATAAAAAAATAAAATCTTTTTAAAAATGGAAGGTAGAAAGTTATTTCTTCATGTCTACAAAGCAAATATAAAATTATTGTTATCATGGGAAAATAGTAAAGAAACGACTGATCTGTCTATTGTTAATGGAATTAACTTCAATTTCCATAAATTTAGCCCTAAATAGTAGTTAAGTCATGGGCTCTTTCCTAGATGGAAAGAGTTTGCCCATATGTATGCTGGTGGTTTTAAGGTACAACAGAAGGCATCATGGCTCTTAGCATTGCTTGTAAGTAGTAAGGACCCACCTTTGTAGCTCTGGAAAGTCAAGATCTCTCAGAAAGCAGAGGTTTTGACCAAATAGTCATTCTTTTGAGTGAGAAGTCACACTTCTAAGAAAGTTTTAGTTTCAGTATCAGAGTCTATATTCAGAATGTTATATTTAGAGCAATTCTAAGATGCAAGATACTCCAATTCTTTGTAGAATGCTCATGTAAATCAAAAAAGTCATGCACCCAAGAAAGATATCATCTCCTCTTAGATAAAAGAACAAGGAAAAATCAAGGCACATTAAAATGGAATGCAAACAGAAGAAGACCCCAGAAAAGGGGTCTAACATCTGGACATCAGAAGTCTGATGTCCAGATGTTAGACATCTAATCTTTAGCAAAGGAAACCAGTCTTAGAAGAATGCCTGAAGCAATGGGAAACACAGTGTGGGGTTGCCTTAGAACCTGGAGCATCAGGAGTCCTGAGGAAGTAACGGTGGCCAGATTCTCATGTGACCTGTCACAGCAAAGAACCACCAGGCCCCAGATCATGAATCAAGATTGCCCATGAGCCAAGAACATAAAAGTGGAAAGTCACGAGAGGTCTTACTCCAGACTACCATGGAGTCTGGCCTATAGGATGCCACCATTACCCTACTTCTTAAAGAAAGGCTAACGGCAGGAGCTGGGCTTGAAAGACTGTAACTTATTTCTAGTTTTGCACACTAAGACAGGTTAATAAAACATTATTTTAAGCAGTGAAACACTAAAACACATCCTTAAGTTAAAGTACCTATTAATGGTATTACATTAGTCATTCTGCAAATATTTATTAAGGACCTTCTGGATGTTTATTCATCTAGAGACAAATAAGAAATAGCTGCTGTCCAGAAGTGGAAGAGGCAGAAACAAGATGAACAGACAAATCTACTTTGTTGTGCTGAGTGCTAGGATAGGAGTAAACCTAGGAAAAAAAGAGGGCCCTGTGGTCCAGTCATATAGGTCAGAATAAGTTCTGAAGGAGAAACACAAGTTAGATGGGAGAAGAGGAAGGAAACCTTAAAGGCAAAAATGGCAGCGTATACCAAACACCCAAGAATCTAGAGGAACAACCACATCACCCCAGCCTCATTGGTACGTATCTGTGGCAAAGAGTAATGCTAAGCAGCATAGTTTTCCTAAAGCATAAAATGCTTGGCAGTGTGGCAATAGAAAAGATTAGAAGGGTAGGCAGGGTAGACAACCTAGGTCACAAGAGGCCACAGAGTTTACATAGAGAAGTTTGGACATCCTCACAAATAATTTTTGTTTTTATAAACCCAGAAATTGATTTCTATTTGTGGCCATAATAGAATGCCTAGTATCAGACTAGTCTCCCCACTGGAAACAAGTGTAAAGCTGGACAAACTATATGAAGCAAATGTTTTCTGGCACTGGACACAAAGAAGTACAAGTCTGTGAGCTCTGAAAGAGGAAACTCAGGGAATGAGTGTGTCTTTTGATTGCTCTGGCTGTTTTCCAGGGACAATTTCCTGGTTGTGGTGCAGGGAGCTGGAGCCCCAACAGTGCATGGCAGTTCCTTTGAGCTGAAGAGGCAGAGATCAGAGTTTAGAGCTGTTAAAGCTATTGGAATCTACAGGGGAAGAGTACAAGAGAAGAGGGAGCTGCTTAGGAATTGGGGGATGGATGTGGGCAAAAATCTGTTTGAAAGTTCCCTTCAAGTCCTTTGCCAAACACTGGGCCACACATGATGAACAAACTTCTTTGATAGGTATATAACTATTTAGAGTTTCTATCTTTCCTTGAGTCAGTTTTGGTAGGTTGTGTTGTTCCCTTCGCTAAGTCCTATGTAGAGAACAGCTTTACCTGGTCAAACAACACAACCAGTAAAATTGACTCCAGGAAAAATAGAAACTCTTAATAGTTCCATACCTATCAAAGAAATTTAATCATCATCACCATCACCAACTCATAAAGACAACTTGAGGCCTAGTTGCATCCCTGGTGGATTCTAGCAAACAATTAAAGAAGAAATAGTAATAATCTTAAACAAATTCCTCCAGGAAATACAAAAGGAGGAAAGTTCCTTAATACATACAAAGATGATACACTGTTTCTCTTAAACAGATGCAAACATTCTCTCAAAAAATTAACAAATAAAATCAAGAAATATATAAAAGGGTAATGCATCACGATGAAGTGAGGGTTTTGCCAAGGATGTAAGATCTTACATCCCAAAAAATCAATCAATGAAATTCAACACATTATAAAATAAAGGGGAAAAATTGCATGACCTCAAGATACACAGAAAACACATTTACAAAAGTCAACATTCATTAATAATTAAAACAACACGCAAACTGTAAGCAAACAAGGAATTAATAAAACTTCCTCATTTTTTATAAAGGGCATTGAGGAGAAACCTATAGCAAGCATCATATTTAATGGTGAAATATTGAATACATTTCTCCAAAGGTCAGTTACTGAGCAAAGATGCCCCATATCACAACCTCTTTTCAATATTGTAAAGGAGGTCCTAGCCAGTAGAACGAGACAAAATAAATAAATAAAGAGGAAGCATACTGGGCGCCTGGGTGGCTCAGTGGGTTAAGCTGCTGCCTTCGGCTCAAGTCATGATCGCAGGGTCCTGGGAACGAGTCCCGCATCC
>NC_081561.1:8394053-8461912 GCF_022355385.1 Mustela nigripes
CTCCTCCTCCTCCTCCTCCTCCTCCTCCTCCTCCTCCTCCTCCTCCTCCTTCTTCTTCTTCTTCGTGAGAGATTGAGAGTGGGGATAAGGGCAGAGGGTGAGGGAGAGGGAGAGGGAGAATCCTAAGCAGACTCCAGGCTTTGCATGGGGCCCAAAGCAGGACTCGATCCCATGACCCTGAGATCGTGACCTGAGCCAAAATCAAGAGTCGGAGGCTTAACCGACTGAGACACCCAGGTACCCCAAAGAAGTGAACTTCTAAGTGAGTTAAGTGTGCAGTGATGGGAGGGTCAGCATGATCTACAGGATGTTATGTAAGTATTCTGGTCTAAATCATACACTGATGCAACAAGGGAGTTGTTAATAGTTCATCTTTAAAATTTTTTGTTTTGGTTAGACTTATTGGTACAGCTGATATTTCTCTTGCATAATCCAGTGGCATTCAGCATCTTAGGTTAATAATAGTGTTCTTAAAAAAATCTGTGAAAATTAAGAATGGCTCAAGAAAAATAGAAATAATACTTCCATGATAAAAACAAGGCTTGGTGTTGTAAACATTAATAGACCATCATGCTTCTCCCTCTCTTTCTATTTCCACATAGTTAATTCCTTTTGTTGCAGACCCGACCTTCCTTTCAGCCACTGACATGTCTTGGACAGCTTTAATTGATTTTCTTGACAGCATTTTCCTATTTTTTGTTGTTGTTGTTGTTGTTGTTATTGTTCTTCCATTGTTCCATTTTCCAGATGCGGTCCTGTTTTTTATTTACTCACAGATTTTTTTTTTTAAAAGCCCTTTATAAAATCACATCAATTGTTTGCTGTAGAAACTGTGATTTACAAAAGCTTAATTAGGATCTTTTTTGATTCTCCACACTTCACAATTTTAATATGTACCATTAGTACAATAGAATCCACAGATTTTTTAGTTATTCCAAATTTTCTTCCCCCAACCTAACTCCTCTATAGAGTTATAGTTGGCTAAAACATTTCTTTCTAAAAAAAGTCTGGAAGAAAACCAGATAAACAATATTACTACATCAAAGTTACAAACTCTTCCCACACCATCATTTAGCATTGTTGTTTTAAGTTTTTGCAAAAGCAAATGCTGAACCTCATTTGGATGCTGTTTTCATAAGGAGGAGATATTTTAATGATCACATATGTTGTTTTAAGGGCCCACTTTATAACGGAAAGACTCAACACGAGACTATCTTGGGGATTTAATTCATGTAATTCCTACTTCATTTTGCACTAGTCTGTTTATTAATCAGCCTGACTACACGGTCTGTTTTTACTCACTCTGATTTCTTTTGTGTTTAAAGTTCAGGGTTTAAGTGTTTAGTGTTAAAAGTGAAGATGACTGCTTTTCGTTGTTTGTTTGCTTGTTAGTCCAAATAGATTTCTAAACATTTCCATGCTGCAAAGGGAAGAAAAAAAACCAAAATGATGGGAGTGATATTGTGTCAACACATTTGTTTATTACAAGAGGAGCCCTCTTGTAATAAGAGGGCTTCAAGATTAGGCTTCAAGTTCTCTTCTACATTGTGTTGCAAAGGTCTCTGTTTTCCAACATGAGCGATTTTCAGTTGGGAGAGAATGGGACGGCTTTTACTGTTTCGATTCAGAATTTTCCACCCACTCCTTCTATCCAGCAGTCCATCACCTCACTTCCTGTTGAACTTAAAAGGTTTTCAGTGTTTAGGAGAGATGAAAGTGTAACATGCAGTACAGTAAGATGCAAGAAGTCTCGTAGGACTTATTCCTTTATCCAATTAGCTAAATTCCACTTGATCCTACTCAAAGGACAGGTTCCCTAGTGGGATTCCCCCTTGCTGGGTACAAATTTAGGAGGGCTTGCTTCAGCACTGCAGAACATGTAGGCAGGCGTGCTTTGTTCCTCTGATTGCACTGGTCACCTGAGAGATGAAAAGAGACCTATGGGAGTAAGAACAAAATGCAAGTTAAACACTCAATAAATTAGCTGCTTTGGCTAATGTTTTCTTGATAGAGGTGCCTAAAAAGGTGGGGGAGAAATGAGAGAATCATCCTTTCTGACTCAAGTGTCATTGGCCATTCATCAGGTTACAGACCAGCGTAGATGTCTGGTAAAGGGCACAAACATCTGCGTGCTTGCTTGAAAGTAAGGAAAGTTGTCCAGTGAAGTCTGAAGACAGAAACTGATATTAGTGTCTGCGATTGTATTCTTTTTCCTGCCATGCTAGACCTGCATTTCCTATCGGGATCCATTGCTTGTTACCTGCCACCTGCCTTCACACAAGCAGAAGGGCTTCTTTACTCTGTCGTTTGGAGGAGCAAAAGGATTTTATCCCCCTTAACTTCTTAGCTATTAACCCAACATTCCTTACCAACACTTGGTAATGGCGGTAGTGGTTGAAAACGTATTCGGTACTACCCAAATTAACCCTTCGCCTCAACCAATCATTCTAACAAATTTTTTTAAGGTTTAATTCAGACTCTTCAGGATCAATTTTTCAGTCTCTTAGAGTCCACGCTGCGGTTTTCCAAGATCGTGTGTGGGGGTATGAGATTTGGGGTAGAGGCTCCCATGATCTGTTGGCTTCATGTAGTAAGGGGTTGCCCAGCCTCCATTGGTTCCTGGTGTGTTACAGCTGGAGTTGTCTGGGCTATGTTTCATGTGCCCCCATCCCTGGCCACTCTGGGGTATCTACCAGTAACATGTGAGGATGGCAATCCCATGATCTTTTGTTTCCTAAACGTGATCTGGGCCTGCCGAGCTCACCTCTAACATTTGCAGGACCTAAGGAAGACTACCAGGACTATATGAATATAAATATAAATATATATAAATATAAATCAAACCAAGAGACTTTTACATAAGTTCTATTCTCTTACCTTGCTAGGTACACCTTTGAAATGACAACAATGAAAAATATATTTAAAGCTATGGCTTTCATATGCTTGAAAATTGGCAAAATATTGTAGAAAAACTTATTATTGTACCTGTCTGAGTGTTCTGTTGATGGGTTGGTGATAGTTGGATGACTAGTAAAATAAATACATAATTCATTCAATATATTCATACTTGTTTATTTTGTAAGTTAATTTTTCTGATTTCATTTCAGCAGAATCATTAATAACGTTCTTGTATGGGATGCCTGAGTGGCTCAGTGGGTTAAAGCCTCTGCATTCTGCTCTGGTCATAGTCCCAGGGTGCTGGGATCGAGCTCCACATCGGGCTCTCTGCTCGGCAGGGAGCCTGCTTCCCTTCCTCTCTCTCTGCCTGCCTCTGCCTACTTGTGATCTCTCTCTGTCAAATAAAATAAAATCTTTAAAAAAAAAATGTTCTTGTGATCAAGATTTTCATGACTTGGTTCCATTAGTAGTAATGCCAAATGAGATAACATTTCCTGAATCATTATATTATTTACATTTTTCCTTTGTCTTAATTTGGAGAACTCTGGCTCGGCTGAGGGAAATAGCAACCAGAATCTCAGTAAAAGTTTTAAAACAATATTTTGTGTGGGTAAATATTGTAATAGAGTTGTATATAATAAAATTGTTACAAAAGAAAAATTATACAAGTTATTAAATTTTATCTTATAAACATCACTACTTATGTTACTAATGATCAACACCATCTCTTTAGATGCATACAGTTTATCTCGAGTTTTTCTTGTTTTGAATTTTCAATTCTTGAATATATTTTTTGAAGTGAAAATTCTATACCCAACATATTCACCTTTCTCTTTCGTTTAGACTGTACCTTGATCTATGATGGCCAGAAAATAGACTCTAAATTTTGGAGACTGTTTCTACACACATCTCCTTCAAAATCAAACAATGGTTTTGTTTTGTTATTCTAATTTTCTTATTTTTAGTGAAATGGCATCTTTTTCTTTGCATATTTCATATGCAGTTTCTTTCAAATCAGGCATACCATACTTTTCTAAAATTTTAAAAATTACCTTAATTCTTTTAAAGGTAAAATAACTAAAGTTAGAATTTTTTCTTTTTCTTTGCTAACATTTCTTTGTTAAATTTAGAGGAAGGAATAGTTCAATCCCCATACTGGATACTGCAGATGAAATTAATTTCATTCTCCCACAGGTCACAACTTACTCTATTTGAGCATCTTCTCCTGATCATCTTGTGCTGTTTTGCTTAATATGGTGTGTACTTTAGTAAGTAGTTGGAAAATCAGAATTAATAGGTGTTTCATGAACATTTCTCCTTCTTGGGCATATCCAGAAAATGTTGTATGTGATCTGTGATTGGTCCTGTGACATGGTTAAAGGCCTGCCTCCCACTCATCATATACACTTGTCATGAAAGCTGAGCTCGTTCCTGAGTACTCCAGGATCATGAATTAGAGCAAGAGGAGAAGCAAGAAAATGGACACTTAGCACTTCTGGGAAATGACATCTCATTACACAAGAATTCTGTCCTACTCTTGCTGAGAGAATCTGATACACTAAGAGCTTCCTCTGCTCAACATCTTGCTTTGAAGCAGCATCTGTCTCTCAGTCAGCAGTGGGACTGGAACTGAACTCACGTCCGTCTGTCCAATGGGGAGCAAAGTCAATCATTGAGACATCAGGTTTGCATCAAGGAGAGAGTTTATTCCAAAGGCAGCCAAATGAAGAGACAGGAGGACAAGCATCAAATCTGCATCTCAGAAGAGGGAAAGAACAAATGTTCTACAGCCACAGGGGTTGAGATTACATACATACCAGTGAAAAGGGTGGGGGGAATTTATGATTATTCATGAGGCAAGATATAGCATGCATATTGAGCAAACATATATATAATGTATATTCCCATGTTTACTTTGGGGTAGAGATTTAACAACAGAATGAGGCAAAATACAACCCTGATGTCAGGAGGTTACCTTAGGGCAAGGAGACCGAGCTATGCGCATGAGCTGAGAGCTGGTAGACGGATCTTGGGCTCGTTTTCTTGGGTAAGGAACGTGGGACTTTGCTTGTTCATAGGCTGGAATGCTGTCAGTTGACCTTGACTCCAGGCTTCTGCAGAGACAACCAGTGAGTTTGTTAGTGAGGTCTGAAAAGACACAACAGCTGATCAGGGGGGAAACAGTTCTCTGAAAAGCAGGCTTCAGACTTTCTGTTAATTTCAACCTTGTTAACGCTATGGGGCACAGTTTCAGGACCACCTTGAACCATCACAGCATTGGGAAGCAGTCATCTTGTTTTGAGGACACAGGGTAAAGCATGTGAGCTGTCTCCCTGGCACCTGAATGGTGTCACTCCTGAGAACAAATATTTGGGATTATGAGTTCCACTGTGCAGCAGCACTGAGCCCCAGTTCCTAAGCAATGAAGACACTATCTACTTTTATCCCACAGAGGTGCCCATGTGGGCACACAGCTTGTTTTGACTCTGGGAATGTGCCATTGGAAGAATTAGGTGATTTCTTATATTCCATAAAAAAAATATTTGCTTGGTTGCATATTTTATTCTTCATAATTATTTTATGTAACTTAATTCTGAATATCTTATTTTTTATTTCTTATATAACTGCTTTGTTGCCTGGGTGTGTATGGTGTGATACGCTCTATTCCTCAGAGCATGGTCTGAGGTTAGGACTGGGGACTGAAACCCTCTCCATGGACTCAGCCTGCCCCCTGCCCCTGGCCTTATAGATGCAGATCCTTCCAAGTGACTGCTGTATCTCCAGCCAGCCACCCTCCAGGCTCAGCTTTGAACTCACTTTGTTCTCAACCACAGTGAGCCTCATGGAAGGCCCTTTGGCTCTCAATCTAGTTTCAATACCATATGAAGAACACGGGCAGCTCAGAAACTCAAACTAGACCTTTTCTCTCTCCGACCCTCCTCACTAGTGCTGCTCTGTATAGCGAGAGACCCTTGGGAATGGGGCCATCAGGGCATATCTCTTCTTTCTTTTGTCTGACTTTCTTTTCCCCCCATCTCTCCTCCAGGTGAACAATGGGAGGGATTTTCTCTTGCTTCCCTAATCGATGATCTGCTCACTGGGCTTAACCCTCAATATGTTAAATGAGAGCTAAAGAGATCTAGGAAATTCTTTTGTCTTCAATAATGTTAGCCTTTTAAGGCCATTGTCTGGGTGCCCGGGTGGCATAGTTGGTAGGGCACTGGCTTTGGTTTCTGCTCAGGTCATGATCTCAGGGTCATAAGATGGACTCCCACGTCAGGTTCTGCACTCAGCACGGAGTCTGCTTAGGATTCTCTGCCTCCCCTCTACCCCTCCCCACTGCTTGTGTGCTCTTTATCTCCATCTAAAATAAATAAATGGAGTTTTCTAAAAAAGACCATTGTGCTACTATTAAATTCTAGATTTCATGTCAGAAATGGAATAATGATTTTATGTTTAGTCCAATTTCTTCTTTGATTCTTTTACAGCGGTAGTGAAACTTGAATGCCTATTGGAATCACCCCGGAGGGTGATTAAAACATGTTAGTGCTAGAACTCACCCTGGGAGTTTCTGATCCTGTAGGGCTGGGGAGGTGCATGAGAATTTTCATTTCTAGTGGGTTCCAGGGATGCTCATCCTTCTTCTCTGGGACCACAGGTGGAGATCCATTCTTCCAGGGTAATCCTGAGCATGCCTCCCTACACGCCACTCCAACAGATTGCCACCTTGGTCTGAGCAGAGAGAAAGTTTATGTGTTTTGGAAGGGAAACTAGAAAGGCACCTTGAATGTTGTTTTTCTTAAAATGGTTCCCTCCCTTAGTGAACACTCCAAGAAGTATTAATCTAAATACCTACTTAGTTAGGTAGAGAGTATTCTAACAATATGAAATTTAGAAGAAAGTATTATTTCTTCTTTGCATTTGGGCCCTCCCTAGTCAACAATGGTAAGAAACAGATACTTCTTACTTAGCTGAGATACCCATGACATGTTTTTTTTTCCATGATAATTCACCAGAATGTAATATTTTAAAAGCAGAACTGAGGGATTTTTTTCCCCCTAGGCTTCATTTAAAATTATACTTAGTAGAAATTTGCCATAAATATATCTTTCTGCTTGGGAAGATTTTCTTTCACTTTTTTCATAGTAGCAATAGAGTGACATCATTGATCACTTAATTATGATTCCCTTTGGGGTAAGATGTTAATGAAGATGCTTGAAAGCATCAAGAAGTATTTTTCAGATTCGAATGCCAAATCGCAATATAGCCAATCTTTCTTTTTGAAAATGGAATAATGTCCTGACTAAATGTTTCCATAAAAGCCTTTTTAGGTGCTTCCCTTTTGAAAGGGATTTGTGTGGGTGAGGAACACATTCGGTATCTTCTACATTACTCTTGCTTTATTTGTTTTCACAATAAGGCACAATTGTAGATCTACAGACATTATAAGTCCTATAAAACCAGAAGTAGCCCTAAATGAGCTTGTTTTCTCTAATTGTATTCTTAAATTTCTTTTTTACAGCTTCCTTATTTATTTTTTAATTTATTATTTAGTTTTTAAAAAGATTTTATTTATTTAATTGAGAGAGGTGGGGGGAGAACATGAATGGGGAAGGGCAGAGGGAAAAGCAGGAGCCCCGTTGAGTGGGGATTTTTTTTCCCCCCACATAGGTCTTGATCCCAGGACCGCAGGATCATGACCTGAGCAGAAGGCAGACACTTAACCAGTGGAGCCATCCCAGCCCCCTGACTGCTTCCCCATTTAAATAGGGGTACCTCTTGCTTCCTTATTTGAAGAAGAGGCTTGACACCAAGCATCAAAATCTTCCTAGCACTGAGTGCTTTTTTATCTTCAGATATGAGTAGACCAGTCCATAATTGTGAACATGATTTTGGACCCATCTCTGTCTCCCCCTGACTCACTCTCTTTTCTTTTGTCCCTGCAAGCTAATGGATCTCACCAATGGTCTGCTGTTCTCAGCTGTAGAGCCTTCTCCCACTGAAAAGGCAGTAAGCTAATTAACAAAGCCCCTCCACAGGGAACACAGCAGTCAACCCAATGCGCATGAGGACACCTTTGAGAAAGGAGTATCCGTCTGCAGCAAACACAGCACTCCAGAAGAATATAAAAATGCAGGGGAATGGAGCAAAAGGAGGCAATTCTGATGGGCAACTCATCAAAGTAGACTTTGTCCCAAAGATGGGATGTGAGGTAGTGTAGGGTGTTTTGAGTGTTTATCATTATTGGATTCTTAAGTATTTACTAAAGAGAGATTGATTTGGGAGGCAGGGAGAGAGGTTGATAAAGAACGTGAAAGCATGCCTGGTGAAACCACTAACAGGGGCAGACAGGCAAGCTCGCTTGCATATTGCCAATGCATTTCATATCATATCATATCATGAAGACATTTTGGATGCTTAGACAAAGTTTAGAGATTTGGAGGTCCAAATTATTCTGACACCTTTTAAAAAGCTTGACAAATTTGCACCATGCTGCCATGTTTATGGAAAGAACATAAAATAGTTGCTTTTCCTTTTTTTATTAAATACAAAATAGAAGGATTTTTATCTTCTCTGGGTAAGATTTGATTCTGGATAAAAGTGTGATCTTAAAAAAAAATATTGTGAGTATACAGTATGCTTTTCTTTCCAATTATCTGTAGAAAAACATGAAATTCTATTTTATGCCTTATATGAAAAGAAATCTCTGTTCAGAGTTTTAAATGACCAATTACTTATCCCTACATTTTTTTTTTTTTTGGTAATTTTATTTCATGACTTTTGAGTACCTGTTATTCTTAAAAATTCTCACTGATACCTGCTTTGAATTAAATCACAGGCAGTCTGAGATGCCCCAAATCTTCAATTATAGAGTTGTTCTCATTGTGACAATCCTACATATTTTAGTTAAAAAAAAAAATCTCTCAACCTGAGTAATCTTCAGTATGAATTCACATTATTTAACTTTCAATCGAAGGTATAGGTTTGTAGGTTCCATTTTAATTTTTGTGGAAAACTTTTGTTAATTTTGAACTATGTCCCAGATACTCCACAGGGTGAGGCAAAGAAGTGAAAGGCGGGCAGGTGATGACTCATCAGCTCTGGAAATGGGGCCCCAGCTCCACAGCGTGGGCGCCCTGCAGGGCTGCGCACAAGGCCTGCTCCCATCCACCCTGGAGACCAGAAGAATTTGATCTTTTCTAAATGAGGAAGACGTTTTACTTCCATTTGGAGGGTTAAAAATGAGGGGCATTTTTACCTCCCGGGACAATATTAAATAAGGTGTGCCATTGAGTGCCCCAAGTTTAAAAACTAAAATTGTAAGACAACTGAATTAAACATTCAGCCTTTTTTTCCTGATACCAAAAAAAAAAAAAAAAAAAGTGATGGAAAGAAAGATAGCAAGAGATAATAATAAAGTCAGGATACAGAACAGAGGGCCTTAGTTTCTGTCCAGAGGGACCACCATCTTTTAATATAGTCGCTTAAAAATACATGCATTGCTACATTTTTCATTAGCCTTAATTTTTTCATCAATCATGTTAATTTATACAGAGGGCACTTAATAATAGCTAATTAACACTTATGACTTTTGAAATTAAAAGACCTTTGGAGAGATTACTGCTGGTTGGGGAAAGGATTTTTTTTTTTTTTTTTTGGTTCCTCCCATTTTAGAAAAGAGAGAGAAATAGCAAGAAGGCATGAGGCTTGGTGTGTTGAGAAGGGAGTCTTGCTTCTGTTTCCCTGATCATCTAACAGATGACAATGACCCTGGATTATGCAGGCGCAGTGACATTCTTTGACACCTCCTTGGAAAAATGACACTTTCGAGCATTGTTGGTTTCCAACTAAACAAATCAAAATTTAAGATGATCTCTAAAAAGACGGAGGTCAAAATGGGACTTATAAATGCCACCAAATCATGTCAGAGATAAACAAAAAAAATGAATAATCCAGTGTAGTTACTCCTGTTAGAATAAAATAAATCACATTAAAAGTCAAAATTTACTAAGTGGAAATAACACTGAATTTTTTAGGGGAGAAATGGATATACAATTACCTTCTTCATGAGTGGAGGTTTTTGACTTGTATTTTCTGCGTCATATTAACCAACTGTGTTTGCCTGTGTCATTCCTTTGTAGTTTACGTCTTTAGGTCATGGTCTCTGTATTAAGAAAATATATTTTAACTGTGTCCTTTTTAGTACCTATAAAATGGCTTTGGTGCCATATTTGTTTTATGTGATTAAGGTGTGTGTGTGTGTATGTAAGTACACATAAAAACACTATTATATACAAATATGACATATATGTTATAATTTGTATATATTATAGCATTTTATATACATTTATAGCTATATCTATAAATACATCTTTTAAATTTTTAATTTTATCTGCCAGTAGATGTCTCCCTTCCCTGACTGAAGATTTAAATCCATAGGCCTGCTTCAGGTTTTTAGTGAATCTTGTTTTTGTAGGAACGGAGAAATTAAGGCTTTAAAAAAAGGAAAACTTTATATAAAGCATCTCCCACCCAAATCCATGTTTTAAATGCCTATTGTTTATATGGTATTCAGTTGAAAATGTTGCATTGGGGCATTTTAAGTTTAAGAGGATTACACAACAGATTCTCATATCTCTCAGATCCTTTGAGTATTTCTGTTTTGGCTAAAGGTTTAGGATGTCTAACAACTTTCACAAAGTAGCTAAGCAAGTTTTGGGGGAATCTATGAATCTCAAAAGTCTGAAGTCAGAAGAGGGAGCAAAGTGTATTTCTGAATTTTAAAATGTACTTGAAAATTGCCCAAATATACTTGAAATTTGCCCAAATTTAGCTGTACTCAAGAATGAAAATGTTGACTCACTTCTTGGAAAGGTATTTGGTTTCCTGCTCCAGAGGTGGAAAACATTTCCAAATATGTTTGTATTACTTCTGCTAATGGTAAAGTGTTTAGTGCAAGTTACAGCTTAGGGGAGAAAATTTTGTACACTGAGAAATTAGTTCTGTCTATACTAAAAGTTTTCTCTAGAAAAATTGTAGTGATAAGGCAAAAATTTTGAGCCATTCTTTTGGTGCTTCCAACATCTTCTCTCCTCTTCACTTCTTCCATTTCCCTGAGTTGCCTTTGGGGCTCTGGTCTCATCTGCTCTGGTATCTTCCCCATGAGGTATTCTTAATTTGGTATTTAGCAGGCCATTGGAGACATTGCTAGAGGTCATGAGAGCTCTATGGCCTGCCAGCTGTGGAATTTCCCCATGGATGGGATGGAAGAGTTCTTAAATCTGTCCATGTATCTTTGAACATGCTTGGAAAAAAGTGATTGGCCTCACTACTCATTGTATTGATAGTGTTGTGTGGGCCTCTGCTCTAAGAAGACATGGGGATGTTATTCTGTAACTGTCTGGAATCATCTGGATCGCAGCTGTTTTGTCAACTAGATCAGTAATTCCCAAACCCTTTTCCATGAGGAATGATCCCTCCAAGATAGTTATAGTTGGAGTGTGGGGACTGTCTCCTGGTAAGACGGACTGTAGCTTATACCCAATTCCAATCTATGGCATGCGGTTCTTCCCTTCTCATCCAACTGGTTGAAAGCTATGTATTCTGACATCAGGGCTGAGAACTGCTGGTTTAGATAATTCATTGTCCCCTTCTCAGACATTGGTTATGGTTTTAGATGGTGCTTTGAGTCCATTACTGAATCATCAGATTAGTAGGCTGTGAAATTACTTAACCCACAGGAAAACCTTATTTTTCTAAGTTGAACCAGTTTTCAAACCAGTGGTCCCGCTTTTTAAAATAGCAATTTTTAAAATTTAATTACACATTACATGAAAGTACCATTTTAACTATCTTAAATATGATTTATTGTATTTAAATGCAATTATGTATACAGTGACAGTTAGTACATTCAGTACATTTCAGTGACATTTAGTACATTCACAGTGTTGTACAAGCATCACCACTGCCTGCTTCCAGGCATTTTCATCACCCCAATAGGGAACCCCATTCCCACTAGCAGTCACTTCTCACTACATACCTCTACCCAGCCCCTGGCAACCACAGTCTATTTTCTGTCTGTATGGGTTTGCCTATTCAGGACATTTCATTTTAATGGAATCATACAACATGTAGCCTTTGCATCTGGCTTCTGTCATTGAGCATCATGTTTTCAGGTTCATCCATGTTGGTGCAGGTATAAGAACTTTATTCCTTTTTATGGCTAAATAATATTCCATTGCATTTATATACCACAGTTTGCTTGTCCACCTTTTAGCTATGGTGGATAGTGATGCTATGAACATGCTTGTGCAAGGTTTTATTTAAACACTTGTTTTTCATTCTTCTGAGTGGATATGCTGGGTCATGTGATAATTCTATGTTTAACCTACTGAGGAGCCTCCAAACTGGGGTGCTACCTCTGTCATGTTAATGATTCTTCAGAGAACCATTAATGTAATATATGTGAGAGGTTTCTTACTTCAGTAAAAATGCAGAGCTGGGATCCCAGGACCCATTATAATAATAATAATGATCATAATTATTTCTATTACTTTAGAATCATACTTACAGTTTTAAGGTACACTGTGATTGTTCATGTGCTTTGACAGTTATTATTTATTTGAGTTTCAAAGCAGTGCAGGGTGGGAAACAAAACTAGCAATGTATTAATTTTATCAGCGAACAAAAGGAGATCCAGAGAACTTAGATATCTTAGCTTGGCTTTGTAACTAGTAAGTGCTATGACCAGGACCAGAATCCATGTCTACTAGAGGAATAAATTTTATATTGTTTTATGACATGCATTTATTGCTTTTAAATTTTTCTTCACATTGACAATTATAGTTTGGAGTCATCTGTTTTGGTTGTTTATGACGAATGGTACCTTTAGTACAGCAAAGAGTGGCAAGGTTTTGTGGTTGTTGACAAAAGTGTTCTCCAACCATTTAAACAATCAGTGACTATATTCCTTGCCTAAGTTTCACCATTGTGCTTTCCCTCTGAATGCTGGCCAACTGGTGTGCCTTGAGAAAGGGATCCGCTCACCTTCAGATGAAAAATGATGGTACAGGCATTAATGAAACACTGTTTCGCATTTTCACATCTACAGTTAGAAAAACTGCGACAAGGTTTCTTAGCTAATTAGTACCTTGACTGGCTATGGGAAAGGAAGACTGATTTTTTTTCTGAAACTTGATACCCGATTTTTATTAACAGAGTCAAGAGGGGTGATCAGAGGAGAAACTTCTAGAAAGATGATTCTTCCTTTTTAATCGTGGTATTGAGACAAGAAGCTTCTCTTTTTCTAGACTTCAGTAGCTTTCATTCCACTGTAATCAGTAAAGCAATTAGGACTAAATTGGGCCCATGCTGGCTTGTAGGATACAGTGATCCCTTTCCTTGGAAACCCCTCCCCCACCCAGCTGCATCGCCTCACACATTTGGAGGTACTTTTGGTAAGAGTAGAAAATGGGACTATTTCAGGAGTGTTTTTTTCCTTTGGCAGTAAAACCCACTCTTTGGAAGGACAATCATCATAGCATCAGTCAGAAAGGTGCATTATTTCATCCTGCCTTCATTTGGTAAAATGTTTTGGCAGCCAATGCACTTAAGAGCTTGCCTGTTTCCGAGTCCCACTACCACCAAAATATGGCACATGGTAGGTGATTATTCTAAATTACTTTGGGTTTGAAACTTTTTGAGAATTTTATTACAATCCTTTAGAGCTGTACCATCCGATAGAGTGGCCTCTCACCATATGTGACTATTTAAATTTAAATTAATTAAAATTAAGTAAAACTCAAGATTCATTTCATCAGTTGCACTAGACATTTTCACTTGCTCAGTTGCCACAAATGGCTAGTGGTTACTGTTTTGGATGGAACAGATATAGAACCTTTCCATCATCATAGTAAGTTCCATTGGATGATACTGCTTTAGATAATTGGGAGGAATCACCTGGAGTTCCAACACTGCCATTTTGCAGCACAAAATATAAAAATGGTTGTTTGATTCACAGCCTCAGATCCTAGAAAAGAGGTCCAAAGGAGCTGGGTGAAGTTTTAGAAGTCATTTGTGATGAGCCATCTGTTTCACAGATGTGAGGGAGGGTGGTTTTGGCTTGCGACAGGTGACTTGTCCCAAGTCCCATAACGAGTTACTGGCATATATGTCATTACTTTACATCATGCTTCTCCTCATAAAGCTGACTTATGAATTGTCCATTAGTGTTTTAAAAGTTACGTTAAAAGAGTAAATTCCTAGCTTATCATTCTCTTTTTGTCTGTTGCCAAGCTCCTTGAGAGTTGTATTCATGTTCCCTCTGTTTCCTGCCCATTTACTCTGGTATCTCTTGATGTGTAGCTTCAGCTTTTCCTGTCACTAACATTTCTCCATTGAGGACATCAATCACATCTTAGTTACCAAATCCAAAGTTCTTTTTTTACCTTATAATTTATTTTTTGTGTTATATTTTTAAATCTTGGAATATTGAAGAATTGATGCCCACCCACTCATTTATTCTCCTTTTCCCTCAGCCTTACCTTCTGCTCCACTGTCCTTCCCTTTCTGCTCTCCTTCTTGGATTCCTCTTCTTTCCTTCATCTCCTAAATGAGGTCATGCAAGGGATGATTATTTTCTTATCATTGTCACCCTACAATTTCTCCCTTGGCAAGTTTACTAAACTTCAGAACTTCAGTGACTGGACTCCCCAACTGTCACTTGAACTCTGATCTGGTCTGTTGTGATCTGGTCTGGTCCCATGGCCAGCTGCCCCACAAAAACCTCAGACTCAATACAGTCAAAGCCCTAATTGGTTGTCTTTCTCCTCCAGCACTCCTTCTTCTTGCATATCCTATTTTTGCTAAAGCCACAGTAATTCTTCGAGCTACCCATAACTAAAATCTTAGGACCATTGCTGCCTCCTAAGGATGACCAACCATCTTGGTTTGTCCAGGATTGAAAGATCTTCCAGGCACAGGACTAATAGTACTGAAACCTAGAGAAACTGACAAAACAGAGTTGGTCATCCTACTCACTATTCTTTATTGCTATTATATCCAATCAGCCAGCAATTTCCAGTTCCACCATATTTCTCACATTTGTCTCACATTTGTCCTACCATAACTTAGTTCTATCTCATCAGGTCTCTTGTTACAACCGTTTAATTGATCTCCCTATTTCTAATAATCCTTTCATCCATCCATCCCAAAGGTCCAAAACTTGGTAATCTTTCTATAACTTAACCATGGTAATTGTTACTCAGATATACTTCCCGAGGACTTGGGGAGGGAATGGAAGTTAGACTGGTAACAAGAGACAGACAACTGTTTTGAAGAGTAAGTAAAAGTAAATGTTCTATGAAAAAGAGAGTTTTATTTCTTTAACTTCTGAGTCCAGAGGTCATAGGCACCAAATTGTCATATCTAATAAATGACTCAGTCTTGCAGTCCATTAGCATGGGATTTGGCCAGTGTGTTTTTTATGTGTTTTATCTTCCCCTGCTACGAGCACCTTGCTGTTTGCTGGTGTTCTCTCCCATCCCTTGTCACTAGCTACTTTTGACCAGGGACAATTATTCCCAAATAACATTTGCCTGGGAAAACATTTCTCCCTCTCCATATCAGGAGGCAGCAACAAAGAAGGGGAAAATACAGATGTATTTAAGAAACAACAGTTCTTCCCAAAAGAGTATCCTTATCCCTACTGCGTGGTTCCTACTGGCTAATGTTATTTGTGGCCAAGCTCTGAATAACTTTTGCTTCCCTTATTCAGACCGTTGATGTCCAGCCACTTTGAGTAAATCAATCTTCCCTATGATCATCCTACCACACACATGTTTTCATATGGTACCTTTTGCCTTTTGTTCTCTCACTCTCATGTGTGTATGTTCTAGCCTATCTATAGTTCAAATCTCAGTTTATATGTGAAGTCTATAACAGAAGCCATCTTCCCTTTGCATAGGTTCGACAACTTTTGAAAGCTATTGGATTTTAAGATGACCGAATGGGACATCGTGTTCTCCACCCAAAAGAAGCAAGAAGAGACCTTGTCCAGGCTGAGTGCAGAAAGACACTGTTTTGCAAAAATAGCTAACTTTGCCAGTTGTCTCCCAAGTTGATTTGGTTCCTATAATCATGTAATTAAAAGAGTTGGAGAGATTTCTGATCCCTTCTCATACTCTGGCTTTCCAAGATTTTGGTGTCATCAGTCTGTTAGGAAAAAACAAGTTATTGCAACTATATGTTTCAGTGGAGTGAGTTTCTGTCCAACAAAGTCTAGAAAGATAAATAATTGTTTTAGAATGCAACTATCCTCCCAGCCTTTCCTAGATGAGAACCAACTAGTTCATGATGGACATCATGTCTCTCTAAATTTCCATAATAGATTTTAGATATATCTTTGATGGTGTTTTTCATTTTTGTATCTTATATATTCCACATTCTTCTGTTCATCTTCTGTCCACTCTTTCTCAGTCTCTGTTCTGAGTTTCATTTCCTTTATTCTTGACAACAGTTGGAATTTTTCTGTGTAAGTTCTGAGTCCCCACTTGGTCTCATTCCACACTTTCTTTTCAGCAATCTTGCCCTGGCCTTAACCTCTAATGCCTATGAATGACAATATCCAAATTTATATCTTCATCCCAGCCTCTTTTATGCTCAGACCTATATAACTGACTGCTGGCATGGTATCTCCACTTGAACATCTCAAATTTAATAACTTGAAACCTTGACAGTTCCTTCAGGATTTATTGCAACTCCGGTGATCATACCTCAGCTAAGGACACCACTATTTACCCAATGTCTCACACCAGAAACCTCAGAACTGTTTCTCAATCAACTTGTATGAACTCCTGTAGACTTCATATCCTAAGATGTATCTTGAATGCCTATCCTCATCTCCATGGTCAAAATTATAATCTACCACTTATTCAGAAAAGCCTTGTTCCTTACTCAATATAAAATAGACTTTCCATTCATTTGTAGTATAGGAATTTTAACTTTCCTTCATAAAATTTATCCTTCTCTATAGCTGTATGTTACCTGTGTGATCATGAGCATGTTTGTTCTTCACTGTCATCTGTAAGCTCAGTGAAAACAGTCTTGTGTTTGCTTGGATCACCTTTGAATCCCAGCTTCAGCCTAACACTCATAATAAACATTGTTGAAGGAATGAATCAATGAGACTTCCAGGAAATATTCCACATTAATATTTGCCTATCCGTAAATAGACTTGACCTCAAAACCTTTGTGCCACAGATAATAACCAATAAAAATCTAATTGTCAAATGTGTAGAAAAATAATAATGTATTTATAAGGTTAATTGTGCATGACCATTTCTGCTTAGTAACCTATATGGAATGGTTTTGAGCTTTAGGGTATCTTTTCTTTAGTTAAATAATATTTAATGAAATCCATTGTTTATTAGCCAGGACAAATATTTATAGTCTATTTGTAGTCTATGATTCCTTACATTATTATTCTTAGAAATAGAGAGATGATAATTGAAAAAAAACAGTTGGAGTTCAGAAAAAATTCACAAAAGCAGAGCATTGTATAGTGGTGAGTTGTTTTCTGTTTTAAATTTTGTAGGTAACATGTAATTCTTGCCTTTTTGCTTTCCCAGTATTTGGCTCAGAAGGTGCTGTCATTTATGATCCTTGCTCTTCTGTGTGGGTGCAAGATTCAATCAAATATAAATCAAAGATATATTTTTCCTAGAGATCATCATCCAATGGGAATGTCCTTGGAGAAGTGAGTGATCTATGTTTTCTGGACACTGAGATTCCTGTCCTGATTTTTCAGTTTTCCTCTAATTCTGAAAACTAATAGGAACCATTCATAAATATCTATATATGCATATATATATGTGTGTGTGTATATGTGTATATATGTTTATATATATGTGTGTGTATATATACATATCTTTTTATTGCTAAAGATAGACAGAGTTAATTTCTGTATTTACAATCAAGGGACTTGGTTGCATTGGAGGATATACATAATAAACACCTCCTAGATAAAATCTCTGCTTATACAGAGTTAATGATTCTGTATATATAATGACTGTGTATGTATAATGGTCTAGCTTTTTTTTTTTTTAAAGAGAGACTTTGATAAAAAATGAACAGGGATGAAAAAATAAATTGGGATGAAGATGATAAGAGAAAATAGCTAATGTAACTATGGAAAAAAGAACTATTTCTAATTACCATCCCAGTGTCTGTTTATATGAAAAGGAGACGGATTTCATATTCATGTTCATTTTTATTGAGTATTGTGTGTCTGGAGTACTGTACAGATTCATCAAAGAATACTTTTGCCTTCAAAGAACTTGACTGTAGTAGACTGGAAACGTACCCAAACACAAATAATTACAAGAAGGAAGAAGAAGAACATTTTACTGATATTTGATATTGTAGTGTTTATAGCAACAATGGGAGGTAGGTATTATTCTCTATTTTGCATATGAAGATTATGAGGCTCAGAAAGTCTAAATGATTTTTCTAAGGTCAGAAGATCCTCCAATGATTGAGCCCAAATTCAAATATTGATGCATGCTTTGTCCATGTCACAATGAGATTTCCAAGTGCAATAAGTGAAAAAGTTTAAGGGTTAGGTGTGTACAGAGAAATGAGTTTCTTTCAACCACAGCAATGTTATAAATCTTCAAGAGGGAGTTAGGAGCTGAGCTTGGACTTTGGGAAGATTTTAATTTTCAAATATAGAAAAGAAGGTTGACCCAGGTAGTGAGAAGAATATGGACACATAGGGATTCAAACACAGATCAGTGAAATCTACTGTTTTGAGTGATGGGTAGTTTAAGGAAATATAGAGAAATATCTTCAAGATAGTTTGAGTTCAAATCTTGAAAAACCTCAAAAGTTGGAATAAAGAACTAACTCTTCATTATTGCAAGTCTATCAGAGACTCTACATGGTAAATATCAATATTAAACTTAAAGCCACTTTATACACTATTCTGCTATTTAAAATGTCCAGCTAACTTAGGATAGTTATGATTTATTTTGAAAGTTGTCTGCCTGTACAACCACATTTAGTTCAGATAAAACCTAGTGTTGGCTTGTTTCATTCATTCCTTCTACATTTGTTCATTCTTTAAACATATACAAATCACCTACTACTGTTTAGCAGATATTCTTACAGATACCATGGATATAATCACAAGATATTCTCTCTAAACTCCATGAGTTGGGGAAACTATAGGCAAACCAACATTTGCAGGAGAATATAATAGATGTTGTAATAAAAATGTGACATGGGTACTATGGAAACATTAATATTAGATAATCACCTAATTATCTAGTCCAGATGGCCAAATGGCCCAAATGAGTGATCAAATTCAGTTCTAAATTTGACATTAACTTATCTTCTTAAATTGGGCCCTTTGATATTGGTGTTCCCCAAAGTTTTGGCTAAAATACAATGATAAGCAGAATGGCAGATTCAATGAGGCACTGAAGGTATGTTGAAGTCGGGTTGTGAGGTCTTGGGAAATACATATTTGTGATCCTTGTGTAAACAATTCCATAAAAATTTGTTATCATTTGCAACTCAAGTGCCTAGACTTAAGGTTAGCCTGAAGCTCTTGTTAGAAAAGTAAATATGGGTTATTATTGTTCATTTATTAGATCTGTAAGAGGTATACTCAAAGATACATAATATCATTTAGTTAATAGAGATATTGTCAAAATAAAGAATTATAGATAAGAAGCTATATATATATATATATATATATAGACATCCACATGTACATATATATATTCTATTTTATAAATGAAAACTAAATAGTAAAACTAGAAAAACACAGATTAAGTATAATATTTTAATATTTATATTTTTACAAAATTTAAAGATAAAAATAGTCCTTGAAATACAAGATATATAATATGCTCTATTAAAAAAATTTAGGTCTAAAATTATAGATTATATCATCAGAAACTGGAAGTTCATGAGATGGTAAGATAAGGGAAACTAACAAAATTTTTAATTTCTCATCTCACATGTTGGATAGATAAAACTAGAAATAAATGGATCCAACTATGAGTTTTATAAAAATATGATGTACTCATTCCATAAATTAAAAAGATACATGCTTTCCATAATCACAGTGTATTTTTCCTTAAATGAGATAAACATGTATTTCTTTTCATGCTTCCCAGACATCTAATAGTATCTTGTCCTTTTTAAAAAATGTCCCCAAAACTTTTTAAAAATATTATTTTATTTTATCTCTTTTCAGTGTTCCAGAATTCATTGTTTATGCACCACACCCAGTGTTCCATGCATTACGTTCCCTCCATAATCCCCACCACCAGTTTCACCCAACCCCCAAACCTCTCCTCCAAAGCCCTCAGTTTGTTTCTCAGAGTCCACAGTCTCCCATGGTTTGTCTCTCCCTCCAATTTCTCCCAACTCACTTCTTCTCTCCATCTCCCAATGTCCTCCGTGTTATTCCTTATGCTCCACAAGTAAGTGAAACCATATGATACTTGACTCTCTCTGTTTGACTTATTTCACACAACATAATCTCCAGTCCATCCATGTTGATACAAAAGTAGGATATTCATCCTTTCTGATGGAGGCATAATTCTCCATTGTACATATGGGTCATATCTTCTTTATCCATTCATCCGTTGAAGGGCATCTTGGTTCTTTCTACCTTTACTGGCACAAAAGCATGAGTGAATGAGCAATGCAGAATCTACTCAAGAAATGTACAGAGAGAGAGAGAGAGAGAGAGAGAGAGAGAGGAATAGATTCACATCACACAGTGAAGAACCCAATAAATCCCAATTAAATATCATGTGTCCCAATATGAATTTTCTTCTTTTTGACCCTTTCTACACATGTGAAGTTCAGACGTTCCTTGCTTGTCCCCCTTTCTGGTATCCTTCCCCTTCCTCTTCCATAGTAGGGTCCACCCAAGGTTCACTTCTACCCTTCATTGGGCTTGTGAAAGCAACTTCTCATGGAGGCTGCTCTCTCTCCTCCAAATATCATCTGTTAAGAATACATATATTCTATATAATTAATTTATAGACACATATGCATAAATGAATATGCATACATATGAAAGATTTTTAGAATAATACAGCTTGTTAGTGCTGGTTATCTATGGGTTCCTCTCCTTTGGTTATTTCTGCCAACTTCCATCCCTCAGAGCTGACAGGGAGCAGCTCTCCAGGGAATCTCCCTGGGGGAGGCTTCCCTGAGGCCTGACTGCATTTTACCTCTGGAAAGGAAATGATTTGTATTTTTGTCTATCCTCCCCTCTAGATTATAAACTCCCTAAGAGTAGGAGCCGTATCTCACTCATCTTCACATTTATAACTTCTAGAAGGCTCTTTCAACATGATCCAAGCTGCAAAAATTGAACTAAATTCAAATGACACTGGTAAAATAATTTTAGCCATCAGGGAATTTATGAGGTAGGGACAATACTTAGTGTAAAAGACTTTCTTTTTCTCTATTCTATGTGTGTTCAAGAACTGTTTTGCTTATTCAAATAGTTGGAGTGCCAAGCAGAATGGCATAAAACGTTCAGTCTTGTGAGGGAAGAAACAGATAATACCAGTTAAAACAATACCTCTGAGTTGTGGTTCCTTGGTGCAAGAGCTCCTGGTGTTTGTTCTATGGATGGCACAGTGAAAGAAAGCGGGAAGAATGGAATAAGGGACCGGACAGAATTTTAAACTTCTCTTCCTAGTGTGCTTAGGAGAATATCCTTAGCCAAAACTGCTGAGTACAGATAAAATACTTTGCTGCTCTTTAAATCACCCTAATCTTGAAAGCAATTAACCGTGCTTTGATAATTGAATTGATTTTTCCTTCCTCATTGAGGAGCATTGACATCAACTGGGGAACTGAAGGAAAATCTCTTGAATATCATTAAAAATTAGCTTTATTGAATAGCTTAGCATGTATTTCAAATATATTTTATTTGAAAGCTAAGTAAAAAAAAAATTAAATGCAGTCAAGTGTGCTGCTACTATATAATATCATAGATGAAAAGAAACAAATAATTCTGGACCCCTTTTTTTTAAATAAAGGAAACTATAAGGTTTTTTTTTTTTTTCCCTCTCTCTTGCATTTATATATAACTCAAAAGCATTTCAACTAATTTGGTTCAGATTTTCCCAGTATGGCTACCTTTGGCTGAGACTCACCAGGAAAAGTTTCAATAGAATGATAATTATTGCTGAATGTATCGGGACTATTCTAACGATGGTACTTAGCGACCACGTTATGGTGAAAATGCTTTTGTAGACACGGAATTTATGCCAATGCACTGGGCTCCATGAGGTGTCACAGCAGTGATTGTTATTTTTGTAAGGTTAAAGGAACCACGGAGAACATGCTGCTCAAGATAGCATGCTATCAATCTCCGAGAGTTATATTTGAAACCAAAAACCCACCAAGGTGTTGGTAAGAGGAAATGGGGTCACTGGGAGGTGATTAGGTCATGAGCCTTTGTGAATGGGATTAGTGACCTTCTCAGAGAAAGGTCTTCTGCCCCTTTCCACCATGTGAGGATGCCGTGAGAAGTTCATGGTCCACACCCCAGAAGTGGGCTCTCACTGGAACCTGACCAGGCTGGCACCGTGATGCTGCACTTCCAGCCTCCAGGACTCTGAGCAACTCTGCTGGTTATGATGGCCAAGGCTGTGTCCTAGGCAGATGCACTGTTCCTGAAAAAGATTGCAGCTCTTTGGGGCCCACTTGCTTGCTTGAAACTGTACCCCCACACTGCTTTGGTTTCCTGTCCCTGTTTTTAATTTAATTTAATTTAATTTATTTGAAAGGAGTGGGAGAGAATGAGTGGAGGGAGGGGCAAAGGGAGAAGCAGACTCCATGCAGAGCAGGGAGGCTGAGGTGGGACTAGATCCCAAGACCTTGAGATCATGACGTGAGCCAAAGGCAGATGCTTAACCACCTGAGCTACCCAGTGCTCTCCTGTCCCAACCTGGTTGACTAACAAAACTTTCTTCTGACATTGATTTAGAATTCTGTGGATTTAAAATGCAGAAGACCAGGAAGACGACATAGTAGGGCTTTTTTTTTTTTTCACAGAAATACATGACGATAATTTATTTTCATAATGACAGCCCTGAGGCACTGAAAAAACTTCATTGGTAGGCAGCAAATCAGGGTCTTAGGGTGAGTTTTGGTGTTCAGGACAGTTTTTGAATTTATTTTCTTTGAAAATGGATAATCTTCAAATGCTAGAAAATTTCATTCATATTATTCAGCCAACCAGATTCCCTAATGCCCAATGATTCTAGGCAAATAATCATTTGCTGTACAAACGTTAGAAATTTTACTTTCCAGATTGAATTGCACGGCTGTTGAGTATGAAGTTATACATTAAAGACTCTAATTTAAATTAGCAAAATTAAATGATAATAGGCTCAATTATTTTAATTTCATAAAAGGAAGATACAATTTGGGAGGAACTTTTGAATAGCAGGTTATCTTTCAAGGACTTCATCAAAAACAGTGCAATATTTATAATCATTTTTTTTCATAAACTTTCTTTTTCATTTAAGAAAATTCTAATTTATTGCGCATTTTTTACTTTATGTACCTCACTCTAATAGCTACCTAGGAAGGAAAGACAGAAGAAGCAAAAATGGATGCTCATTGTATTCTACTATGTGCTAGTTACTGTGGGGAGAGTGGAGTGAGGCAGAAATTAGTATCAGCTCTACGGTCTGTTATCTGGGTGACCTGGGGCACTTACCTGGTCTGTCTAGCCTTAGAATCATTATCTGTACCGTGAGTATAACAATGCTTTACTTTATAGGACTTTAGGTATAATAAAATGGGCCAATATAACTGAAGCATTTCACATAGTATCTAACACAGGGCACCTGCTCACCAGGTGGAGACTAATCACAGTTTTCCTTCCTTCTCCCCTAAATCATCGTTTTCTGCACTGCATTAATGCTCTCAAGCATGCAGTATTTCTCCCACCCGGAAGGAACTTTGCCTTGACTCCACTGTTCCTGCCCGTTATGCGCCTACTTCTCTGCTTCCCATTACAACCCTGCAGAAGAGGAGCAGGCAGGCTCCAATGGTGAGCTGTGACTAGATGATCAAAGTGACTTGACCTCAGGCTTGACTGACAGCAACATCACAGAAGCAGCTCAGGCAGCAAAAGCGACTAGATACATACACAGGCGCATGGGCACAAACACAGAACACATACCAGGACACAGGAACACACACAGATACACACACACACCACCACTGGTGAATGGGATATAGAAGGAATAGGATAGAGGCAGGATAACCAAGATAGTTTAAGCAGCCTCAGAGGGATTAAAAGGAAAAGGGGGATCGATGATGTCCAGGGCTGCGAAAAGATCAAGGTGTGTAAAACACTCCAATAAAGCCCCTGGGTTTGTCCGTTAAGAGATCATCAGTGACTCCATAAAGAAATCTCAGGAGAATGAAGACAAAAACATATAACAGATGGCTTAAATCATGTCAATAATTCCTTTCTTCCCATTATCTCTTAAGTGTATTACAATCAGGTCATCCTCTTAATGCCTTTCTAAACCCGTTCTTATCAAGGTTGCCAGTGACCTCCACGTTACTAAATCCAGTGGTCAGTGTTCAGTCTTCAGTACACCATCTGCAGCATTTGATAAAACAGGTCACTCTCTATCCTTTGAAACACTTTCTCCACTCAGCTTCCCAAACTTCACTCCCCTGGGTATTCCTCTTAACCCACGGACAACCCATTCTCATTTCTACCCATGCCTCTTTCCCTCAACGTAGGAATATCCCAGAGTCTTTAGGTCTCTTCTTTTCACTAAGTTTCATGGCCTCAAATGCCATCTATATGTTGAAGACTCTGAAATTTATATTTCTAGCACAGACTATGCATCTCACTCCTGATTCACATATTCGACAATCTACTTGACATTTCTATTTGGGTGTGTTCAGGCAACTCAAATTTATTACATTGAAAACTAAACTCCTGACCTCCCAATCACTCATTTTTTGCCCACATTTCCATATATGCTAATTCTACTGTTCCAGATTACAGAAATCTTGGCACAATGCTTGTTGCCTCTATTTCTTTTTTTCTCTATTTCTATTTTTCTATTTTCTCTATTTCATTTGTACCCTACCTGGTAGTTTTAAAATATGCAATCTGATGCTCCTCCTTTCAAATGGTGGAGCCAAATTTCTTCTCCTTGAGTGTAAGTTGGACTCACTGTCACGACCGTAATAAATAAAATAAAATGTAAGCGAAGGTGTGAAACTTTGAAGATTAGGTCATAAAAGACACGGTGGCTTCCTCTTTTTTATCTCTCTCTTCTCACTCTGTGTATATTCATCTACTTGGACTGCCACAACAAAATACCATGTGAGGGTGGCTTAAATAATCAAAATTTTGTTTCTCACAGTTCTGGAGGCTGGAAGCCCCAGATCAAAGTCCAGCAGGGTTGGTATCTGTGAAAGCTCTCTTCCTGACTTGTAGACAGTTGACTTTTCTTTTTTTTTTTTTTTAAGATTTTATTTATTTATTTGACAGACAGAGATCACAAGTAGGCAGAGAGGCAGGCAGAGAGAGAGAGAGAGGGAAGCAGGCTCCCTGCAGAGCAGAGAACCCTGAGATCATGACCCGAGCCGAAGGCAGCGGCCCAACCCACTGAGCCACCCAGGTGCCCCGACAGTTGACTTTTCTGTTCTCACATGGGTTGGGCCTACAACATATGAATTTTGGGAGGTGGACACAAGCATTCAATTCATAACAATAGGTAAGTTAGTGGTCAGGTCATAAAGGCACTCAACTAGCCTAGGAGAGGCCCAGGTGGCGAAAAAATGGAGGCCTCCTACCAATAGCTTGATGTGAATGAGTCTTCTCAGCCGCAGATCATTCAGTCCCAGTCAGACCTTCAGATGATACTACCCCGTACAACATCCTCACTGCAAACTGATGAGAGACTCTGAGCCCCAATTACACAACTGAATTGTATGAAGTTACCGACTCACAAAATCTGTGAGATGTTTATTGTTTTAATCCACTTAGTTTTGGCTTGTTATGAAGTAATAGGTAATTAATATACCCCACATCCCGTCTATGGCAAAGTCAATTGGCTCTACCTATAAGACCTATCCAGAGTACAACTACCTTCATTGTTACTACTCCAGTATATGCCACCATTATATCTTACCTGGGTTTTTGCAAAATCATCCTAACTGATTGCCCTATTTCTATCCGGACTCTTACCATCCTTTGTTAATACATCGGAATGATCCTATTAAGACATAAGTCCTATCATGCCACTTCTCTGCTTAAAACACTTAGCTTTAAAGCTGAAATCCCCCTTATGTCATCTCCTTCTGCTTTCATCCTCATTCTCTGTGCTTCTGCCACATTGGCTTCCTCATCATTCCTCAATCATGACAGGTACCTTCCAAACCCAGGCCTTTGCACTTGCTCTTCCCCTTGCATGAAGCACGCTTCCTCCAGATATCTTTACTGCTTACCCCTTCTTCTTCTTATATTTGCTTAAACATTAATTTCTTTTTCCTTATGCACCTTCCCTGCTTCTGTAGCTCATATCACCTACCAGATATGTAATTTACTCTTTATTTCCCCCTGAATACCCCAAATAGAATGCTAGCTTCAGGACTGCAGGGATTTTATCTACTTTGTTTCCTCTATGTCTTCAGTGTTAAAGAGTGTGCCTGGCACATATTATGTGCTCATTAAATATATGTGGAAAGAATGGATGATAAATGAGATAAATAGGCAACATCATTTTTGTTTTTTTTAATATAAAAAATAAACTTGCTAAAAGTCAGACACCTATGTTGCATCTGACTAGGTTCTTCATTGAGTCCATGCCAATGTTCATTTAATTACAAAACACTGTAGCATTCATTTTTATGCTACTGTGGTTGTTGTTGTTGTTTTTCATAAGAAGTATAATTGGAGGAACAATCTTCCTCTCCTTTGTTTTTTTGTTCTATAGGAAGTTGGGAAAGAAAGATGGTGCTATCAAAAATATGAATGATGTCTCACATGGCAGTGATGTTCTCATTGTTGAAGATACCAAAAGCAGAAGTTGAATAACCACTAACTGATGATGATGTGGAGGGGGTTGATGCAGTGCATGAAGGTTGACCAGGTGACCTGTCCTTGGTTGCCTCCAACCTGAGGTTATGGTCCAGAAATCAACAAGGAGTCACTGCACAGACATTACATTTCCAGCTCTGTGAAGGAAAAGGATGAGCCAACGGAAGAGTCGAGTCAGTCCTCAGCTGTCTGTGAGGGTGTTCATGCCTTGGAGGAGACAGACTCTTTTGTCCTGGGTGTGCACGGGGATATTGGGTTTGGCTTTTGACACATTAAACCTGGGGAACATCCAAATGAATATTTCCTGAGGCATACTGAGTAATTCCACCTTCTTCCTCTAGGACCAGAGAGAGAATAAAAAGGAAAATAGGGCATCTCTGTCTCAGTACTTAAGACCAATACCATCTGTGTTAGGAGGGCTGCTTCTTTAGGGACATTGAACCTTGTAAAAATTTCTGATCAAACCCCTTAGGGGCTACGTGTAAACCGCTCTGGGTTTTGCCAATAGGGAAGTAGAATTGGTTCTTCATTTTCTGATCAAGACAAAGAAAAGAAGTAAGAAGCCTTGACCAGGTTATTTCAGTAGCAGAAAGTGACTATCCTGAAGCCATACATTTAAGCAAGACTGACTGCTGCTGAGGTAGAGAGGAAGTATGTATGATACGCTTCGTGCTCAGAATGGACCGGTCAGATACCAAGTGTTAATTATTGGACAGCTGTCCTGGACGGCAGGTGGGCAGGAAGAGCTCAGGACTCAGGTTCCTGTGGATGGGGGAGGTAAGTCCTGGAATTTCAGTCATGAGGATCTTGCATATGAAAAGGGTGTGCTTGGACTATCTGATTTAAAAATCAAATGAAATCTGGCTCCCCTCCATGTACCCTATCACAGAATGCTGCTTTATTCATTCTGCTTTTCATAACAATGGGAGGTGTCAGAATGAATGATGTTGAAGTGGTTATTGGAAAAGTGCCATGTAGTACATTTGTGTGATTTGTTAAAATGTAAATCAAGTCAACTTCATTATAATGCTTAGTAGTTTCAAAACCAGGCGAGAGTCCTTTCCTAGGCTCAGTTCCCAGCTGGAAAGAGTACGTTCCTCTGCACAGCTGTCCCTGCCACTAACTGTTTGAGACAGAGATAGCATTTGAATATAGATTTGAATATATTGAGCAACTGACAGATATTCTCAGTACAAAGTCTATGTCAGTTTTCCACGTTAGGAAATAAGTTTTGCTCATTCAACTGACCTTGATAAGAATATAAACTCTTGCAGCATGGGGTACTACAGAAACGAGATGCCACTGCTGTTCTCATCAATTATGACTATATAGCTATGGCCTAATTGGGTTCCAATTAGGCAGAGCAGTAAACCCTGGATCAGGCAGCCTTAGGTTGCAGTGCATACTACAGGGGGAGACAGAACTGTTCTTCCTGCTTTGCTGGGGCAGCACAGCTTGATGAGAGCAGTCTATCTGAGGAGCAGATGGGGACAGCATTGTCAGGCTTTAGGGGAGAGCTACAACTTGGTTAAAAAAAAAAAAGTGCATCTCCAGCTTAACTGACACCATGGCTGTAGAAGTTGCTCAGGTCAGCAGCTTGGGACACATCCACACATACACACGTGCACACACACATATGCATACATGGACACACACCCACACATGCACACATGAACGGGTGCATGGGGCAGAGAAGGAACGGCACAGGTGGAATAACCCACCTGGTTTAATGACATGGAAGTCATGGCTTAAGAAGGAAAGGATGGTCAAGGGTTCAAGGGTTGCTGAAGGATCAAGGTGTAGAAAATATGAAAACCTAACCAAACCGAACCTGTGGGTTTGTCAGTTAGGAGATCATAGAGCTTGGCCAACGATGGTTGCTGTTTATTTTTGTCTGGTGCACAAGCTAGTTGTGGTTTTTACATTTTTAAGTAGAAAATATATAATAGTGATAACATGCTGGAAGAGTTGAGGGCATTGCTTCTCAACCTGAAAGCTTAAAATGTGTATTATCTGGACTTTGGCAGAAAATATTTTGCTGCCCCTGCTCTAAGAAGGTATCAGTAAAGAGGGAAATAGAAGCACCATAGACCAGATACCTTTCAGCTTTCAACAGCATAGAATGACCCGGGTTGCTCCTCTCACTGCTCAGAGTGAGAAAGATAGAAATAGGATGCCGGCTTCTGTAGCTTCGCTACCCATGGAAATCCCCTGGGGGGCTTTTACATATGCAGATGCCTTGGTCCAAACTTTAAGATATTCTGGTTTAATAATTGGTCTTGAATGGGGCTCAGGACTGATATTTTTTAAAGGTGGGCAGGGTTGAGTATAAAGGTGTTACACTTCTCTTGGACAGTTAGTATGTCGTCTGGACTTAAATGGGAGGATTCTGGAGCAAGCTCAGCTGACATTAGACTTCAGCATGCTTTAACGGATTCAGTTAAGACAGTTGTATTACATTTTCCACCAGCAGGTAATGGCAAGGTGGGAAGTCAACCAGTCAACTTGTATTTATTAAGTTGTTTGGGACAGAGAAGAAGGACAAGGGGGTAAGGTCTTTGGGGGTGTGGTGAAGCCATCCTAAAATGATTCACTCTATGTTCCACAGTATCACAGGAGTCAAGTGAGGTTAGGAAGGGATGAACTGATGGATGGATGGATGGATGGACAGACAGATGGACAAACGATGGATGGATGGATGGATGAACAGATGGCTAGATGGCTGAATGGCTGGATGGGGAGTTCAGAACTGGAGTTCACTGAGAAGGAAAGAGAAGATTCAGCACATGTGAGGAAATAAAAATGTGAGGATACTGTGATCACAGAGGGAACATTCTGATGATCCCCTAATAACAAACAGGTTCAGCTCATGATCATGCATTATAAGCCTTTACTCTAATTTTAAAAATATTTCTTTAAAAAATTTCTGCATGTTTTTGTTTTAAGTTTTCCATAACTGATATTTCAATAGCACTTTCTCCACCATTTTTTTTTTTTTTATGGTCAATATGTTTCTTCTCTGTGTCAGTCTAGACAGCCTCTGTGGACAACCTACCTGCCATTTGATGTTATCGCTCTTGGATTAAAATATGTTCCATTGGATACATAAATATTCAAAATACACTTGTATTCTCTTGGTAAGCTGGGTCTTTCCAGATTCATACAAACACATAGGTCTTCAAGAATTTTCAAAGACCCTCCCCCATTTAAAGTCATCCCCCAATAGCCATACGGGTAGGTCTTCACAAGTGTTAACCAGCCCTGGAGAGGAGCCACATGCTAGGGGAACGCATGGCTCCTACCACAGATGGCATCTCCGGTTCCTGGTAAAATTCAGTCCTTTTAATCACAGCAGGATGCTTTCTTTTAGGTTTGATGACCTCTGATCATGACAGGTCACAAAGTTAAAACAATTGTTCAGGGGTGCCTGGGTGGTTCAGTGGGTTAAAGCCTCTGCCTTTTGCTCAGGTCATGACCCCAGGGTCCTGGGATCGAGTCCCGCATCGGGCTCTCTGCTCAGCAGGGAGCTTGCTTCTCCCTCTCTCTCTCTGCCTGCCTCTCTACCTACTTGTGATCTCTGCCTGTCAAATAAATAAATTTTTAAAAATCTTTAAAAAAAAAAAAACGATTGTTCAGTTTTTCTTGCGGAAGAGAGTAAACTGGGTAAATCTGAAACAGTCATGTGCAGAAAAACTGATGCAATGAGTTTGTTATTCGCTAATTTCTTTTCTTGGGAGAAATATGTTTCTAGTTTATATTTCTAATTGCAAAAATAATATGTGCTAATTATAACAGGTCGGACAATGCAAAGGCTTATGAAGAAAACGTGTAGTCACCCACAGAGCAATTCCTCAGAGTAGCCAACATTGACAATTTACCTGTGTACTTCCAAGCTGTCTCTTGAACATGACTCACTCTGTTTGCATTTGCTTCCTATGAAACTGCTCAGAAACAGTTGGCAGGTCTCAGATTCCAGAAGAGAGAACTCAGCCCCTATGGCAGGGGTCAGGGATGGTGGCAGGTCCGAGTACAGCCTGGAGCCAGCTAGCTGTTTGTGTTCAAATCCCAATTCTGTCGCTGACTGCAAAACTGGGAAAAATGATCCAGTTTTTCTTTGCCTCAAGTGACTCACATATAGATGGGGATATTTCAGTAGAGTGTAAGGATTATTATGTTCATTAAGAAGTTAACAACTTAGATATCAGCCCTTTGTCTTGGAGTGTCATTTGCAAATAACTTCTCCCATTCTGTATGTTGCCTCTTTGTTTTGTTGACTGTTTCCTTTGCTGTGCAGAAGCTTTTTAACTTGATGAAGTCCCAAATGTGGACCCGAGAAACAAACTGAGGGGTTTGGGGGTGGGTGGGGGATGGGTGAGCCTGGTGGCGGGTATTAAGGAGGGCACGCATGGCATGGAGCACTGGGTGTTATACGTAAACAGTCAATCTTGGAACACTGCGTCAAAAACTAATGATATATTGTATGGTGACTAATGTAACACAATAAAAAAAAAGAAAAAAGAAATTAATTGTTCACTTAAAAAAAAAGAAGTTAACACCTTAAAGTGGGCATGGCACTTTGTAAATTCTCAATAATAATAACTATTATTATCTCTGATGAGCACTGCAAAAGTACAAAGAATGATCTTTTGGTAATTGAGTATATACCAACTGTACCAAGAGTAACCACATTTGTTTGGGCTTAGTGTTATCCAGTGACAAAACACTCCACAATTCACTATTATCTTACGTGGGTAAAGTTCCATATGAATTCCTTTTTGTATTTTAGGAATTATAAGGAACATCAATGAAACATCATGGGCACATTAAAAAATGATTTTATTGAAGAATAGTTACATATTATAAAAGTCATCTATTTTAAGTGTATAATTAAATGATTCTCAGGAAGTTCACTGAGTTGTGCAAACATCACCACAGCCCAGGTTTAGAACGTTTGCATCACCCTAAAAAGATTCTTTATGCTCTTTTGCACTTTACATCAATTCCCCTTCCAGATATCGCTGATCTCCTCTTTTTCTCTAAGACTTGGCATTTTTGGGCACCTGGGTGGCTCAGTGGGTTAAGCCGCTGCCTTCGGCTCGGGTCATGATCTCAGGGTCCTGGGATTGAGTCCCGTGTTGGGCTCTCTGCTCAGCAGGGAGCCTGCTTCCTCCTCTCTCTCTCTCTGCCTGCCTCTATGCCTACTTGTGATCTCTCTCTGTCAAATAAATAAAATCTTTAAAAAAAAAAAAAAAAGACTTGGCATTTTCTGAGTGAATGGAGCCATACAATATGTCGTCTTTTGTGTTTGGCTTCTTACAGTTACCTTGTTTCTGATCATACTGGAGCATGTATCAGTTTTTGTTTTTTGTTTTGTTTTGTTTTTTTTTTGTGTGTGTGTGTTTTGTTTTGTTTTGTTTGTTTGTTTGTTTGTTTTTTGTATTGAACCATATTCCATTATATGGACACACACATTTTGTTTATCCATTCATCTAAATGATGGCTCTTTGGGGTGTATCCACTCTTTGTCTATTATGAATAATGTCACCATGAACATTCATGTACAAGTTTTTTGGTGGACATATGTTTCCATTTCTTCTAGGAAACAGGAAGTTCCTAGGAGGGAAATTGCTGGTCATATGGCAAATTTATATTTAACTTTTTAAGAAGCTGCTAAGCTGTTTTCCAAAGTGACTGTACCGTTTTGCATTCCCACCAGCAATATATGAGGATTCTGCAGACATAATTTTAAAAGGTTAAAAGAGAAAGGTCTAGATATAAAAAGTACAAATTCAAATGTAGAATTTCCATTTTATGAAATTTATTATCGTCTACATATCTCCATTGGTGGAAGGAAAGAGGGAGAATCCTGTTCTTGCCCTCCTAGGATTCTGACCTCCCAGATTTTGCTCTTTGGTTAGAAGAGGGTTGTCTCACCTTACCCAGCCCTGCTAATTTGGGAAAAGAAACCATGTGCTCCTCCATTCCTAGCAACTCCAAGAGACCATCCAAAGAGAAAAGAACATTTAACAAATGAAAATTCACTCATCGGGTATGGCAAGAGAAGAGTTAACGCAGTTTGTAACAATTATTGACTACAAGATCTGCAAATGATTGCATAAAATTTCCAAAATATGCCTGCAAGCTTCTATTATTGATGTGGTGCCCCCAGGGGTGCACATATGGGTTTAAGTGTCTAAACTGTTTTATTAATTAAATTGCTATGATTTACCTCTCCCATGTTAGCATTTATAGTTTATGAAACAGCCCTGTAATTAGAAAATGACGTACTCGTGTTGCTTGTTTACTTTGTGGGTGAAATATTATATACATATATACTTATATGTATGTACACATACGCACATGCACACACTCATACACAGATGAACTGCATTTTCCCCCACCAACCCTCACAAGCTACTTTATTTCTAGTCCAATTAATAGGCAACCTCCAGTGGTGCATTAAATTGCTTTTTAGGGGGGAGAGGGAGATAGCTGGGAAGTTCATTGTTCCTGCTGAGGTGTGTGATGGCACCCATGCATGTTTGTTTATTTGTTTTCCCTCTGTAGACAGAAAATTGAAATAATAAGATTTTATTGCAAAAACCTGTCTAGAGTGGCTCTGACATACCTAGCAAATTTTAAAACTGTAGAGCTATTCTAATGATGCAGTGTTTTATAATCTTCATTTCCACTTTTGAAGATAGTATAGCAATGTATAAGATGCATACTAGGTATTACCTATGATCTATAAACAATGAAGTTGTTGAGACACTTTTTGTTAATTTAACCTTTATCTTGTATGTATTTATTCATGCCATCCACAAAAGTATTCTGGTGCTGAATCCAGTGTCGTATATATTTTTATCAATTTTCTCAACTGTAGGTTATATCTGACTTTTAAGAATGTCAGATGATGATAAATTTGGTTCAAGCACATCAAAGGATTACTGAATCTTAGATTGGAAGAAATTTGGGAGTTATATATTCACACTTTTCTTATTTCTGTAACATCTTTGGGTTCTCTATGAATCAATTTTCATTGCAATTTCAAATATCTTTTAGGTGGGGGTAGTGTATAATTTTAAAAGTCCCTATCTTCTAAGGATATTAAGGGTAACATGAAATAATAATCTTTAAGATATTTTAACATATCGGCAGAAAGGTTTTCTACACATTAGTTTGGTTAACAATCTTTGTTAACAAGCTTTGAAAAAATTCATGAATAATGGCTCCTCTGCTCTCATGACTGAGTATTGTGGTTTGATTCCAGAGGGTTAGAGCAAATCTGGGGGTGGGGGGGCAGATAAAGCAAAAGAGGAGTAAATACTACAGAAGCTTGGCACAGGGCTATATGAAAAAGGGTCTTATACAGTTTCACTCATCCACTTAACAAATATTTATCAAGAACTTACACTGTATTTTGTAAAATAGTACGCACAAAAGTGGATGCAAAGATTTTTAGACAGTCTCTGACCTAAAGAGGTTCGCAGTTAAGAGAAAGTTCTGTTCATAGGTAATCATGCAATGTGTGAGAGATGGCACTCATGGAAAACTATTTCAGATTTCAGAAGGTAGAGGAAGCTCTTCTTGTTGGGGCCAGAAAAGGCTCTTTGAAAAACGTAGCATGAGAGTTGAATTTTGGCATATAGGATGAATTTCAATAAATGGGGGTTTTCAAGGGCAGGTCATTCCAGCAGGGGTAACAGCATGGGTGAAAGGGCAGATGCTGGAAAATGAAAGATGTAGATGATCACGTATACAAAGTAAAATCCAGAGACCTTCAACATTCCTTCTGTGCAGACCTGAACTGCAGAGCATAGTCATGGAATTGTAATGGTTCTTTGTAAGTCTCTTGAGATGGAGCAAGCTTCTAGTGGGAAAGGGTTTGGTTCCTATATTGGTTTTCCTGATTTCATATTAAGAGAAAGTAATGGATGATGCCATCAGCTTAACCACTCATCTTACAGTCTGGGATGTGGGTAATTAAGGTGATGGAATGTGCATGCCTCACAGCAACTAGCCAACAACGCTCACGGTCCTGTGCCCAGGGAAGCAAAGGATGACTGGTGGAACAGTGAAAATGTACCGTGTTTATAGTAAATCAATTTTAAATATGAAAAGAGCATTTAGTTCTTTAAAACTGAATTTAGGAAGTTAAAAACGCAAGATTCATAATGAATAATAATAAGGGAATTCTTGTGAGAAAAGGTAGGAAATATGCATAATTTTGTATTTGTTGGTATAGGCAAAAAGAGAAGTTTAGGAGGAAAAGAAAAAGCTAGAAACAGTAGTTACTAGCACACATGTGTATGTGGGCGCATGTGTGGGAGTGGAAGTTTGCAAAAAGGACAGGAATGGGAACAGTGTTTTCTCCCTGTAGACATGCGTTGTACAGAAATCACCCAGTGATGTTTTGAAAATGCAAATTCTGATTTTCTTGGTCTGGATTAGAGCATGAGACTCTCTGCGTTTCTGACAAGCTCTCAGGTGATGTTCATGCTGCTGGTCTGTGACTCACACTTGTTAAGAAAGGGTCCACACAACCCAGGAAATTTGCATATGGCTTTACTATTGGATGATACCAAGGGGTGAATATTCCTTTTGTCAGTGTGATGATGACATTATGGTTCCAGATAACCCCAAAGAAGTACAATGAAGGTAAAAGACATGAGTCTGGGCTTGCTTGAAAACACACCAGAAACAACAAGAGGAACAAATAGCAACAAAGGGATAGATGAAGCAACTGTAGCTAAATTTTAAAGATTTTTTTTTTTTTAAATTTGACACAGAGAGTCACAAGTAGGCAGAGAGGCAGGCAGAGAGAGAAGAGGAAGCAGGCTCCCTGCTGAGCAGAGAGCCCGATGCAGGGCTTGATCCCAGGACCCTGAGATCCTGCATCATCAGGATCATCATCACTGCATCATCACACTGCATCATCCTAAACTCTTCTCTTTGTCTCCATATTTTTTTTAGTGCCTCTTTGATTTCTTGGTTGACCCATTCATTGTTCTGTAGCACATGCTTTAGTTTCCATGTATTACTTTTGTAGGTTTGAAATTTTTCACAATAAAAAATTTTTTTAAGTTATCTACAATTTCTGTTCCCACCTCACAATATAGCCTTTCTTAAGGTTCTCAATGATCTTCCTTCACAAAATCCAGAATAAAACTCTTGTCTTCATCTTAATTGACTCTCAGGAAGCTTTTGACACATTTAACCATTTCCACGTGATCAAAACATTTTTTCTTCTGGTTTGCTGACTTCGTATCTTTCCAAATTTCTCTGTTGCCTGATCTTTCTCAGTTTCATTGTCAGCATCTTGTCTTTTATTGGAACTCCTGATATGGAAATTCTTGGGCTCCATGCTTGGCTCCATGTTCTTTCCATTCTATCCTCTCTTCCTCAGTGATCACATTGAGCTCAGTTACCACCTACTTTCTAGTGACTTCCTGATGTCCAATATGTCTTCAGCACAGACTTTTTCAATGAGCTTCACATGCACCATATCCAATGCTGTGATCAGCATTGATATCTACTTAGAGACTTTTGAAATTCATCATGTCCAAGATGGAACCAATAAGCTTTCTCTCAACTTAACTTTCATTTATCATTTCTATTTTGTAAATGACACTGCTATCCACCCAGATACTCATTCCAGAACTTAGAGTGTCTTCCTCTACACCCTTCTTCATCACCACCCTCAACCTCTTAGTCACCAAGTTCTGTCACTTCTACTTTCAAAATATTTTTAAAACCTGTCCCTGTTACCCTCTTACACTGTTGGTGGGAATGCAAGTTGGTGCAGCCACTTTGGAAAACAGTGTGAAGATTCCTGATGAAATTAAAAATAGAGCTTCCCTATAACCCTGCAATTGCATTACTGGGTAGTTACCCCAAAGATACAGATGGAGTGAAATGAAGGGCCATCTGTACCCCAATGTTTATAGCAGCAATGGCCACGGTCGCCAAACTCTGGAAAGAACCAAGATGTCCTTCAACGGACAAATGGATAAGGAAGATGTGGTCCATATACACTGGAGTATTATGCCTCCATCAGAAAGGATGAATACCCAACTTTTGTAGCAACATGGACGGGACTGGAAGAGATTATGCTGAGTGAAATAAGTCAAGCAAAGAGAGTCAATTATCATATGGTTTCACTTATTTGTGGAGCATTACAAATAGCATGGAGGACATAGGGAGATGGAGAGGAGAAGGGAGTTGAGGGAAATTGGAAGGGGAGGTGAACCATGAGAGACTCTGGACTATGAAAAACAACCTGAGGGTTTTGAAGGGGCAGGGGGTGGGAGGTCGGGGGAGCCAGGTAGTGGGTATTATGGAAGGCATGTATTGCATAGAGCACTGGGTGTGGTGCATAAACAATGAATTCTGTTACACTGAAAAGAAATAAATTTAAAAAAACAAAAACAAAACAAAAAAACCCTGTCCCTGTTGATCTTTACTGCCACCATTTCCCTTTGTACTAACTACTGAGAGAGATGTTGAACCATCTCTTTAAGTTGTGTGGACCCACACCCCCAAGTTCAGTCTCCACTTGGAAGCCAGAATATTCTTAGAGAAACACAGAGATACTCTGTCACTTAAACCCCTTCAATAGCTCCTATCCAACTCTAATGTCCCAAAGTCCTGGTAATGGCCCAGGAGATACAGTGTAAACTTCTGCATCATCCTAAACTCTTCTGCCATTCTACCTCACCTGATACCATTCTCCCTTTGTTTCTTATCTTCCTGCAACAGTGGCCATCCTAACTTTATTCCTTTGGGTTTCAGCCTAAAAAACCCTTCATCAGAGAAACCTTTATCTGACCTCCCCCCAAAATGAAGTCCTCCTGTGGTTACATTTTCATTATTCACTGCAGTTTTCCTTTATAAGATTTAACACTAGAGCAAGTAAATGATTATTTAGATAATTATGAGTTTATTTTTGATCTCCTGAATTGGAATGAAAACTCTGGGTATTAACATATTGTCTATTGCCTATTGTCCACTGTGTGCTATTTTGTTCACTTACGATCTCTTCCATAAAGACAGACTCTGTCAGAACATGGCACCTAGTAGGTGCTTTGTGAATTTTTATACATTATTGAATGTCACTGAGGTTCAAATTAAACACTGGAACAGAATATGAATGTTAACATTAAATTGTCTTAATAATATCTCCTAGGAAAACTGAACATAGTGATGAGCTGCTAGGTTATTTGTTTTGCTAATTTGCTCTCTTCACATCCACCCTTGGACCTGGCCCTTTCTCTTTGGAATTCATGGCATTCTTTTTTTTTTTTTTTTTTTTAAGATTTTATTTATTTATTTGACAGAGAGAGAGAGAGAGTGAGCACAAGCAGGGCGAGCAGCAGGCAGAGGGAGAGAGAGAAGTGGGCTTCTGGGTTAGCAAGGAACCCAATGCAGGACTGGATCAGGACCCTGAGATCATGACCTGAACCAAAGACAGCCTCCTAACTAACTGAGCCACCCAGGTGTCCCAAAATTCATGGCGTTCTTGTGTCCACAACAGATGCTTCATCGGAAGTGAGCTGGAGGGATTTAGAAGTTTTGTTTTGTTTTGCCATCTTGCATAAAGGCAACACATTAGAAGTAGGATGTCAGATCTTTTACCATGAAACTGAAACAATATAACAGAATGTTCAAGTCATTTCTGAGTAAATAGCTTTCTTTCCTACTGCTGAACTTAGCTTATTTCAGAGCATTTAGTGGTTCCTGATAATTGGTCCAATTAGGGTACCTCCATCTTAGCCAAATAGGTCTGAGCCACTGAGTATTTAAGTAACAGAGACCAGCATGTAGGTTTATTTCCAGTTTTGTAGCCCTCAACCCCAATTTGTCAAGTTAATTATATGTCGGTTTCCCTATAATGGTTTTGCAAACTCAGAGCAAGATGAGTTTATTCACTTAACTACCAAATGGCAAAAGTATGGAAAAAAACATATTTTCAGTAAGGTGGATGGAGGCAGATTGCTGCAGAAGGGAAGGTGCAGCCTCTCTAAGCATGGCAGCCATCACCCCAGACCAGTGTTGCTGGGAGAATAGCTCCACAGGCATGCTGGACACAGGTGGACCTGCCAAGCAGCTTTGTCAGTGTCTGCTTTGACAACCCATTTCAAACATGGTAGAAACTCCCAAGTGGCAAAGCCCTAGACCCTTCAGAGATTTCTGGGTTCCTCATGGAGGACTGGGCATGGCAGGAAGTTCAATAAATGAATCCTATATTAAACTGCATTTAGGCACTTTTGGCTTCTCCATCTTATTAAGGAAATTGTGCACTTGAGGGAAATAAACCCACAAGATCTCTTTGGTGGTGGAACTTAAAAAAATATTTCCTTCCCTCCCAGTTCTATTTGTGGATGATGCTAGTGGGTTAGTTAATAAAACACAGTTGCTTTCCATCTCTGGAGCTGGGATTAATGTATGCCTCTTTTTTTATCCCAGTGACACTGCAAGCTGGATTCTTGGCCCTCAGTCCTTTACACGGATATTAATCATGCGAGTGCACTCAATTAAAATTAGTAGGTCGGGACAGCAAGGGGGAAACTCAGGCATATGCTCTTTTTGTGGCACCTGGAAGAGCCTGTGCAGGTGATGTGCATTCCCCTGCTACCCTGCCTGGGACATGTGAGGACATGAGCACCAGCTGGGGACACCAGCTGTGGACAAAGATGGAGAAAGGCACTTCTCGGTCCCGTTACCTCGTCAGGCATGACGCTGGAGTTCGATTCGAGCAACCACTCGGTTTTCTCAAAATTAGTTTGTGTACTGAAATACATTCTATCTTTCTTTTAACTGTTAAAGTCTAGTAACATGACCCATCCCTGTGTCTGCTGGTTTCTTCCAGCACCTTTCTGAAACTCCCACAACCTGGCTCCTGCCTCTCCCCTTGGAAATCGCTCTGAAAGCTCACTATTGACTTCCGTACTTTTAAAGGTGATGTCTCTTCTCTGTCTTCATTGTCACTGACCTCCGTCTAATGTTCTTTTCTGTTCTTGGTCAGATGTCTTTGTGTACTTTTCTCTCTTGGTTTCCAGACCATCCAGTGAGCCTGGTCATGTATCTGCCTCTGCTTCTGCCCCTTGGTTTCATTTTTCTTTGCTGTCAGCTCTTCCCCCACTAGGTCATCTGCAGATTTCTCTGAGATCTGTTCTATAAGGGCAGGCATCCTCTCTCTGTATGAAGATGTACCTCTACTGTCTTTGTTCCTCAGCCTTTTAGTCTTTTCTTCCCTGTATCTAATCAAATTTTGTTCACTTGTCAAATTATTCTAGAAATAGCTAATGTACATCATATGCTTCTAATATGCCAGGCACTACGCTAAACCTTTAGAAACATTACCTTAATGAAGACTCAAAACCAATCTGAAAAAGAGGTGTTATCTCCATTTTATAGGGGAATAAGAAAAGTTATCCCGAAAGCACTCAGAGAGGATTAGCAACATGCCCCAAATCCCACAACAATGGTGAAGCTGAGATGCAAACTCAGGTTTATCTGCCAGCAAAGTCCACACTATACTAGAGGCATTGCAACCCATTGGCCAGGCCCTGTCCTTTTGTGGACAGGGAGTCCTAGTTTGGAGAACTAGCTCTATCATTTATGACATCTCCAATAGTCAAGTGTTTTACCTGCAATGTCAAGATAATGATAATACATACCTCATGGGCTGTGAGTATTAGAGAGTATAGTGTAACACTTGGCACACAGTTCTCAGTTTAATGTTCATATTGTAATTATTATTATGAGTACTTTTTTAAAAAAAAGATTTATTTATTTATTTAACAGACAGAGATCACAAGTAGGCAGAGAGCCAGGCAGAGAGAAAGGGGGAAGCAGGCTCCCTGCTGAGCAGAGAACCTGATGCGGGGCTCTATCCCAGGACCCTGAGATCATGACCCGAGCTAAAGGAAGATGCTTTAACCCACTGAGACACCCAGGCGCCCCTTATTATTATGAGTACTTTCACTCCTAAACCAAATGTCCTACTCACAGCCTAACAAGTTACATTTCTTCCATGATTATTCTGACCCCGATATCTCCCTTTCAAGAGCTTCTAAGTGATGTGCCACCTCACTTAAACTATGTTATTGTCCTATTTTTGTCCTCAAGTTCTCAAACAGTTGTGTATTTGATCTCCCCAATGGATTGTTGTGTTAATTTTTCTCTGAAAGTTACAGGTATGATCTAAAGGTAGAGCTTTATGTTTGCAAGTTCTAGTAGGTGCTCTACACGGTTTCAAAGACATCCTTGTTGTCTGTCCAAAAGCCAGTATCTGCTGGTTTAGTCTCATCCTTCAAATGCCTTTCTGTAGTCACTTCAAATTACTTGCAGTTTACTAAGGCAGCTTATTTTCTCATGTCATCCTCCCTCCCTTTCCCCCAGGAGTACAGCAACCGTAGATATCAAGAACCTGCTATGTGGGGTGTCTGGGTGGCTCAGCTGGTTAAGCATCTTACTCTTTTTTTGTTTTGTTTAAAATAATTTTTTATTGCCCAGGATATTTTTTTTCTTGTGTCTTGCTTTTTTGTTTGTTTGTTTTCTTTTTTAATAACTATAAATTCAAGCTTAGTGAAGCTTGCTTTGTCTTGAAAAAACAAAACAAAACAAAACAACAAAGCTGTTCTATCATTTGCTAATCTGATCTCATTTGAAGAAAGAGATGGTAGTTATCTTGCAAGTGTAAAATTTATACCATGAATGATGCAGGTCTAAGTCTGGTGGCACTAAAAGGAGACGATAGCATTGTTGACAAAATTATAATCTGCTGGTGGCATTTGCGGAAAAGAAGCCCTTGCAAATTTCTAAGTAACAGTAAACTCTGTTAGGAAATTCTAAAGTGTCTTACAGGCCAAAAAGGGAATGAGGTTAGTAAAATGCCTCAACAGAGTTTGAATAAAATACTGGATTTGAGAGTTACTGGAACTTGGATATGTAAAAATAGGGTGGCAGGTTGGGTCATGCTTACAATGGTCTCAAGTTCAAATAAACTACTGTGACAATACACCACTTCGCAGGTCACACGCTTTTCTGGGGCTATTCTTTCCTTCAGTAGGTGCTGGCAGAAGGTGTGCTGAGTCCCTTTCCGATATAGATGCCTAGGCCCAAAGCCAAAACATGAGAGAGGAAGAGAGACGGAATGAACACCTTAAGGAATTCTGCGGAGAAAATACCCCCTTTCTTCATGGCCCCACTTTTCCTCATGCTTAAAGAGACAGAGCGTTTGGGGTGTCTGAAGTGGAACTCCTTAGGTGGAATGTTTTCAGGTCTACTGGACCAGTCAGACACCCAGTCAACGCTTTTCTTCAACGCATCAACTTCTTTCTCTTCTTCTGCAACTTCTTCTTCTGACTGAGAGCTATGGTCCCTGCTGGTGTGCATCTCCACATCAAACATAATCTGCCCATCTTCTTGTGGGGAAGGGCTGTCACAGTGAGAACTGGCTCTTGAACTACTCTGTCCTGATTCGTGTTGTGCATCCAAAAGAATCTTCTCCATATGTCTCCATTGTGGATAGAGGATGAGGACGGTACATGTTCTAGCCCCCCATTTTCCCCATTGCCATTATCATTGCCATTGCTGCTGTTCATGGGTAGCTCCACCCAGGAACTGTTGAGGCCGGCTGGCGGGGGCAAAGGTTGTTCACCTTCCTCGCAGTTGTTGTTGTTGTTGTGCGGGGGCGGCGGCTGCTCTACTAAATGAGACGACATTGTCAGGTAGCTGGAAGGGCTTGCGGCCGCAGCAGGACCGTCTCTGGTTCTCCAGCAGCAACACAACAAGCCGAGTCCCCCGCCCCCTTTTCTGCGCCAGCATCTTACTCTTGATTTCGATCCTGGTCATGATCTCAGGGGTGTGAGTTGGAGTCCTGTGTCGAGCTCCACTCTGAGTGGGAGTCTGCTCGAGATCCTTTCTCTCCCTTTCCCTCTGCCCTTCCCCCCTGCTTGCACTGCCTCTCTTTCTAAACCAACCAACAAATAAAATCTTTAAAAAAAGATTTTTTTTTTTTTTTTAAATCTGTGTGCCAAACACTATGCTAAGAGCTGGGAATCTGACAATAAACAAAGCTTATGTAGCTCAGTCTCATGGGGAATTGAGAAAACAGGGATTCTAAGTGTTGAGTGTTATGGTAGAGAATATGGGTACCAAGGAACCCCTGGTGAATCCCTAATTAGAACTGGGCATTCAGGGGTAGCTTCATGGTGGAAGTGAGGTCCGTGTTGAGACCAGAAGGTGCCACACGAATTGGAATGAGGATGGGGTAGGGAGAATGTAAATGTTCCGGGCAGAGAAGAGCATTCACGCAATGGCTTACAAACAAGGGAGAGCACGTAGAGTCAAAGAACTGAACAAAATTAGTAGGGCTGGATCACTGGGTCATGGCTAGAGAGGGAAGCCTGACTCTAGTCCCCCAAGACTTCTGGCCCATTGAAAGGGTAAGAACTTTACCTAATGCCGTTTGTAAATGGTGTTTCTTTTCCTCTTCAATATGAAAATTACTCGGAAATGGGAATAATCAAGAATAGGTTGAGGAAGCTTCATTACCAGCAGTTTAACCTATAGGTGAAAGCTCGTGATGGCCTTTAGGATTTGGAAATGTCCAGGTAAGAGAACTTAGAGAAATCTAGGCTAGGTTTGGTGTTGGAGGGGACAGAAGAGTTAGGAATGACTTCTGATTTCTGGCCTGGGTAGCTGGGTGGTTACTGGTTCTAGTCAGTGAAGAAGGTGCCCAGGAAGAGGGGAATCTGGTTGGTGGAAAGAAATCTTGAAGTGCCTGTGGGACATCCAGGTGGAGATGTTCCATAAGCAGGTCAATATACAGGTGAGTTTCAGCAGGTAGACAGGGGCTAGACTTACAGACAGTACAGTATAGTATGCGTGTGTGTGTGTATGTGTGTGTGCGTGTGTGATCTATTTATCCTGCATAGTATATGTGTGTGAGATCTATTTCCCCTGGATCGTGTGTGTGTGTGTGTGTGTGAGATCTATTTCCCCTGGATTGTGTGTGTGTGTGTGTGTGTGTGATCTATTTCCCCTGGATTGTGTGTGTGTGTGTGTGTGTGTGTGTGTGTGTGAGATCTATTTCCCCTGGATTGTCGTCTTTCCCCACCCTCATTCGAACCCCGGTTGTTAAGATTAAGGTTAGGTTTTACTTCCTTGATTGAGAAATTCCTTTTTCCTCTCAGCTTTCCCTCGTGTTCACAAGGTTGCTTTGCAACTACTCATTTGTCCCTCCCTTTGGAGTCTCATCTACATGGAGAAAATGGCTTAGTTTTGCTCATCTTCATACCAAACATAATGCCTGGCAGATGTGTGTTTAATGAATGCTTTTGCATACACTGTAATTAGAAGCTTGCTATGGTCGAAATGATGAAAAGACCTTGTTTGACTTGGGCTCCTCTCTTTCTCAAGGTACGCAGGACTTTACTTTCAAACCCAACTCGATTTTCTCAGGAAAGTACCTGCTCCAAACTTTTTTTACCTTACTCACCTGTCAAACACACCACTCCCGACTGAGCACCAAACCGGCCTAAGACAAGGTGCTAATGTGTTGTGAGGAAAACAGAATGGGATAAATACAGTCTTTGCCTTCAAGGAGACACCCAGTAGCAGCACGAGGAATGGGAGATATCAAGGTTGTGTTGTTCAGGCAAGAAGAAAGAGGCCCCATCCCCTTACACCATTTCTCGGTGCTACCCACCAAGACTGTATTTGGGGTTCATCCCCAACCTGCCAGGATTACTCTCCAGACTTCAGCTTTTCAGATGCTCCCTGTGCTAGGCTACTGGAGATTTCTAGTGGGAAGACTTTGCTAAAACTTGAAAATCAGAACTTTGGAAATCTGTTCCAGAAACATACTAGAACTTGAGATTTTACAAATGGCATTTTAGTGAGTTTTCCCTAGGTTGTCAAATGAACAGTATAAAGTAGCCTCTACATAGGTTTAGCTGCTATAAAAATAGATCCGTAGTTAAAATTATGGCAAAGATAGGTAATAAAGTGAACTGCACTGTGCTATTTACTTATGATGGAACAAAGTAAGCCAACTGTGACAATGGATTTCATTAACGAAACTTGCTGTTTGAGGGATCTTGAAGCACTTTTCTTAGTCTCTAACTAAGATGTGAATTTTTTTTAAGCTTTTATTTATTTACTTAGAGAGAGAGTGAGAGCATGAGTGGGGCGGGGCAGGGTAGGAGCAGAGGGAGGAGGAAGAGCCGAGTCCCCATTAAGCCTGGAGCCCTGTGCAGGGCTTGATCCCAGGACCATGAGATCATGACCTGAGCTGAAATCAAGAGTCCGATGTTCAACTGACTGGGCCACCGGGCGCCCCAAGACGTGAATGTTTCAGACACAATTTGTGAATGTGTGCATGAGTTAAAGTGAACATGTGACAGTGACAAGTTATTGTAACAGATTGTGTCTCTTTAGAATCTTTGTTCTTTCGTTTTGTAGGAAAGGTATCTCATGTTTCCCGTATGTGCTGCAGGGTCTACATCAGTCTGAACAGACACTCGGATACTGTGCCCCTGACCCTCCCAGAGAGAGTTAGCAGGAGCCTGTCACATTGCGCCAAAGGGCTTCTTAGAGGTGACAGGACCGTTTGGAAAAGGTAGGCGGGCTGCTTAAACAGACTGACGCCTCTGAAAAATGGACCTCGGGTCATCAGTCTCGGGCTGCTGAGATGATGTAAAAAGGCTCTAAAAAGAATGCTTTCGCTTTTGAAATTCAGAAAGGTAAATTTCCCAAGGATGGTAAAATGACTCTCCTATATTGATATTTGTCTCTGAAAAACAAATGTCTTTTTGCATTATTTAAATAGCACATAATTAAGTACGAAGGGCTCTCTGTTATTTGTACCCCAGGCACAGCCAGTGAGGGATGCTGGCCTAGAGGCCGAGAAGAAGCTGATCTCATAGGGTGGGAGAGAGGAAGAACACTTGGGAAAGAGACACAGACGGGGATCGGGGTAGGAGGAAGAAAAAGGAGGTGTTTAACATTCAGAATTTGTCCGCAGCCGATAATTTATTGGAACTCATCTGTAACAAGGCCTGGCACTGATTTATAAGTTGATTTGAAAAATAAATAAAAGTGATAGAAACCTGCATTTGGTTTTAATGATAGACTGTTGCAGCGTGAAAAGTAAGGATATGAAACATTGCAAGGAAATTAGATAGTATGCCCTGAAGACAATTGCAGCTACCAGCCCATTAATTGTTAGATATTTATTATTAAAAATTTCTTTTCATGAGTGACTGCAGAATATTTGTGCTACTCAAGCTGTTGAGTTCTGACATGAATGGAGTGTGGGGAGCTCATTTGTTTCTGTGTGTGTGTGTGTGTGTGTAACTGGCAAGGCGAATGACCAAACTGGGTGATAGATCTTTACTGCAAAAATACAAACATTGAGACCACTCAACACAGAGCAAGGAATGCTAGTGCACATGTCACTTCTAGATCATTATTATCACCATCTGTACCATCCTCCTCATCATAATTGTTTAAAATATTTTATTTATTTATTTGAGAGATAGAAAGCATGAGTGGGGGGGAAGGGGCAGAGGGAGAAGTAGACTCCCTACTGAGCAGGGAGCCCAATATGGGGCTTGATTCCAGGACCCTGGGATCATGACTGGAGCTGAAGGGAGCTGCTTAACTGACAGAGCCACCCAGGCGCTCCCATCATCATCATTGTTATTACTAATATTATTTTTAACACTCATGTAAGGACAAGTTAGACCTTGTGACCTGAGAAAATACTACTTGAACCTCACTGGCAACAGGAACTCAACCTAAGAACGTGAAGATCCATATTCTCATCTCACCAGCATTTAATTTATAATGTTTTACTTTGGTCTGGGAAGATCCAGAAGGATCCTTAATATATCAGAGTTTAGATTATTATACACAATGAGTGTACCCAAAACAAAGTATCCCCTCTCCAAGTTTTAGAGTGCCTGAAATTGCATTCTTAAAAAAATAGGTAATATATTTGTTTGTCTATAGAAAAAAAAGAAAGGAATGTGTCTTTAATTAACTGGAAATTATTCATCATTATAAAGTAACATTGAAAATGTTCTTCATTCTCTCTCTCTTTCAAGATTTTATTTATTTATTTGACAGAGAAAGAGAGATCACAAGTAGGCAGAGAGGCAGGCAGAGAGAGAGGCGGGAACAGGCTCCCCGCTGAGCAGAGAGCCCAAAGCAGGTCTCCACCCCAGGACCCAGAGATCATGACCTGAGCCCAAGGCAGAGGCTTAACCCACTGAGCCACCCAGGTGCCCCATTCTTTTTTAAATTCATATGTAAAACTTTACATTTGCAGTTTTCTTACTTGTCAAGTATGTTTAGGAAAAGGATATATGCAGACAGATTTCTGTTCATTTAAATTATGTATTTAACTGGTTCAGATACATATTTTTTTGATATGGAAAGGCACTTTATAGTTAGTCTCAATTCCTGATTCCCTTTAGGGCTATTTGTGGTTTTACTTGTCTATAGTACAGTGAGGAAGCACACAGACAAATAATTTCCAATAGAGAAGTCTGCCAGAGGAAAGATATAATTGTTCATGCAATTAGTGTATTTAAAAAATAGCCATGATGAGTTGCAATGTAAATCCATAAATCCATAAATTTAACATGTCATCATTTAATATCATTCGTATGTAATAAAAATACAGTCTAAGAAATATGGTCTGGGGGCGCCTGGGTGGCTCAGTGGGTTAAGCCGCTGCCTTTGGCTCAGGTCATGATCTCAGGGTCCTGGGATCGAGTCCCACATCGGGCTCTCTGCTCAGCAGGGAGCCTGCTTCCTCCTCTCTCTCTCTGCCTGCCTCTCTTCCTACCTGTGATCTCTCTCTGTCAAATAAATAAATAAAATCTTTAAAAAAAAAAAAAGAAATACGGTCTGGGTGGTCCATATAAGACCCCATTTTGCCATCCAGCAATTTATAAGTGCTGATGTCTTTTATCTTTAGTGCGCTGAACTCCACGGTAAACCACTGAAGATCTGAGCAAATGCTTGGACTGAGATTTTGGCTAGATGTTAAGCTTCCTGAGGGAAGAGCCTGTGAGTTTGTCTATCTTTGTCGCCTCAGAGCACAACCTGGTGCCTGTAACTTTGAGAAGAATGGACTGGTCAGCTGATTCATCCTGAAGGCTTCGTTTTGAAGAGTTTGTAAAAATCCATGAACCAGGGTCTATTGCTTCCTGCCCTTCCTCCTTCCCCTAGCGAGGAGGGCATTTCAGTTATCGATACACGGAAGCTGTAGCCATGATTGAGAACCAGGCTTGCATCCAGGAATAAAGAATTTATACCTTAAGGGATCACACAGTTCCCTTTGAGCTCAGGCAGTTGGTATGCCCCACCCCCCTTTTTTCTTTCTTCTTCTGTTTTAAAATGTTTAATTGATTTTAGGGAGAGGGAGAGTGTGTACGAGAGAGGGGAAGAGCAGGCAGAGAGAGAGAATCCCAAGCGGACTCCACATTGAGCATGGAACCCAATGTGGGGTTTGATCTCACGACCATGAGATCATGACCTGAACTGAAACCAAGAGTGGTCTGCTTTACCAGCTGAGCCACCTGGTGCCCAGGGGTCTACCCTTTCCACTCACTGGAGTTCCCATGTGCACACCTACCCTTACACTCTCTACTAGTCACCATACCTGTCATTTCTTTGAGATTGTACCGATCTCCTGAACTCCAACCCTTTCCACCTCCAGCTTCAATTACATTTCCTTTCCTTTTCTTTCTCCCTCCTGTCTCAAATCCACTTTCCAAAATCAACTGCTTTCTCTCTGGCCTGTCTACTCTCCATACATAGTCATCATGATCCTTTTAAGCTGTAAATCAGAGCACATCACTCCCTGTCAGTGACCTACTGTCACACTCAGAAGGTCACAGTAAGGATTGTTTATCTGGACATGAAAGAAGTGAAAAATTAGCCATACGGATATATAAGGAACACAAGTGAAAACACCCTGAGAAGAGCTTGTTTGGGCCTCAGGGTGTTGGCGCGAGGGTGGAGATTTGGGCATGCAAGATGAGGTCCAGAGGTAGCTCAGAGCCAGACCACTTGCTCAATGCCCCGACCTGGTGGGACCATTCCCTCTCCTCTGCCCTCCTCAGAGATCTCTGCAAATGGAGGCTTTCACTACTGTTTTCCTCTCAAACTAGATGGATATCTTATGCCTTTTTCCTAGGGCAATTATCAATGGTATCCCGCTTTCATTTCCAAAAGCGTCTAAGTTTGGATGATGTTATTATGATTGTCCCCTCTTATGTGGAGCAAATACATTCCAAGCTCCCCAGAGGAGGGCTTGGAGATAAAGAGGGCTTGGAGATAAAGAGATTAATGACAATAACTACTAATAATATAGAACAATTATAACCACATGCTATACTAAATGCTGGGTGAATGTGGTCTCTCTCCACAAATAGCTTATTGTACTGTACTCTTCTTGTGAGGCTTTGAGATGACAAAATGCCTCCATGATGAGAGGAGGTGAGGGGAGTGGTGTTTGCATTGTCACTTAGTTTTCACTCACTACTGACCTCGGGTCAAACTCAGAAGGAGGACCATCTGCTTCTGGACCCCAGGTGCCATGGAAAGCAAAATGCTGCAAATGAGTGGGAATCACTACATATGATTATCTGTCAAACCTTCCTATGGAAATGCCACCAGCTTACAACATCTTTTCTGGTCCTCTTGACTGGCTGTGATCTATTCTTTTCTTTCCCATTTTCCTGATTATAGTCATTTAAGATGGTCTTCACTTCTTCCTTCCCGAGTTTTTGAAACATGAACACTGTACTTCACTAGATATTATCAGAGTACCTAGGACAGAACCTTGCACAGACATGAATATCCAAACCTAGGTGCTGAATGATAAATGACTGACTGACTGACCGACTAGAAGTCCAGTAGAAGGATGCATTACCAGCTTTAGGAGTTTGAGACCAGGCGTCTGGATCTCATTTCTTCATAAAAGCTATACAAAATGGTAACTTTTTCTCCCAAATCATGAAGTAAAGGAATTATTTAAGAGTTTAGAGACTACAGGAACAAAAGTCTCCATTTAACTAGTGAATTTAGAACAGTGTTTTCTAAGATAGGTTCTTGGAACACAAGTTGGTCCTGATGTTAGCAGAGTGTTTATCATAAAAAGAATTATGGGGTCCATTAAGGGAACGTTATCTTAGAGCTTAACGAGGCTTTTAGTGTGTATAAGGGATTCTCAGAATTTTTAATAAACAAACTTGCATGGCAGATCTATGAAAAGGGACCATAGTATTCACATTTTCCAAATGTAACTGATCATGAATGCTTCTTCTCAATCCTCCCACCCCCTTTTCTTATGGACCCTAAGGGAAATATTAATTTAGAAAGCAGTTTTACAATTACTGATAAGGATACATCCACTACTTTCATTTCCCAGGTTAATTCTAACCACAAGTTGTTACTACACCTCAAATTCTTGAGTCAATTTTCCCTGCAATCAGTTTCTTGATTGAGATTTCTTGGTAAGAATGACCAGTTGGCACTTTATTCATGTCTTTGATGCACAAGGACTCTAATACTGTCAGACTGAGCTCAGGCCCCCAGTCTGGACAGCTCAGCTTCCATCCTTTGCTTATTACCATTCTTGTTCAGAGCTTCATAAATTCATGCTGAATTCTTTTGCCTTCAACTTCTCTTGTTGCTCTCTTGTTGTACCCACCCTTCACAACAGCCCCCGAAACCCTGTTTCATCCAACCACAGCCTGGTCAGTAGCCCTAAGTGGTTCTCTCTTTCCTGTGCAGTCATTTCCAACTTATGCACCTGGAAGTCTGAGTGCTGTCTGAAGAGCACCACAGAGTAATGATGTATTTAATTCCAATAAACAGATTAAGAAAAATGGTTGTAGGTGGAAAATTTTCTTTTGCACATAAAAATTATAGACACACATCTCTCTTAAAAACATGCTATCAATTTGCATTGCTCTGACATGTAGTGCTGTTGAATGTCTTTTCGTGTAGGTGTTGGCTATTTGTATATTTAAAGAAAATATTATGGAGAAAAATTTAAATTGAGAAAACCCCACCTAATTCATTCATTTTTTTCCTATGAATTAGCAAATCATCACCATTCCTTGATTTTTTTTCTATATGATACTTATTCTAACTCATGATCTGAGACAGCTGTTTTAATACCACAGAGTCAACTCCAACCTCATAATCTGTTCCTGTCATATTCTCTTATTTTTTTTAATTTTAAAATTAATTTTTTAAAAAGATTTTAAAATTAAAATTCTTTTATTTTTTAAAAATTTAAACTTTTTTATAAAGATTTTATTTATTTATTTGACAGAGAGATCACAAGTAGGCAGAGAGGCAGGCAGAGAGAGAGAGGGGGGAGCAGGATCCCTGACAAGCAGAGAGCCCGATGCGGGACTCGATCCCAGGACCCTGAGATCATGACCTGAGCCGAAGGTAGAGGCTTAACCCACTGAGCCACCCAGCTTTTTAGTTACCTAACATACTGTGTAATATCAGTGTCAGGTGTACAATATAGTGGCTCAACACTTCTGTACATCACCTGGTGCTCATCAGGACAAGAGCCCTCCTTCATCCCCGTCACCTATGTCACCATCCCCTTGCCCACCCTCCCTCTGCTAACCATCAGTTTATTCTCTAGAGTGAAGAGTCTCTAGGTTTGCTCCTCTCTCTATTTTATTCCTTTTGCTCGTTTGTTTCATTTCTTAAATTCCACATATCAGTGAAATCATATGGTATTTGTCTTTCTCTGACTGACTTCTTTTGCTTAGCGTTATACTCTTTAGCCCCACCCATGTCATTGCAAATGGCCAGATTTCATCCTTTTTTGTGGCTGAGTAATAGTCCATGGTATATATACACCACCTCCTCTTTATCCATTCATCAGTTGATGGACACTTGCACTTATCTATAATTTGACTATTGTAGATAATGCTGTTATATACATCAAGGTGCACGTATCCCTTTGAATTAATAGTTTTGTATTCTTGGGCACCTGGGTGGCTCAGGGGGTTAAGCCTCTGCCTTTGGCTCAGGTCATGATTCGGAGTCCTGGGATCAAGTCCTAGATCGGGCTCTCTGCTCAGCAGGGAGACTGCTTCCTCCTCCCTCTGCCTGCCTCTCTGCCTACTTGTGAACTCTGTCTGATAAATAAATAAAATCTTTTAAAAAAAGTTTGCATTCCCACCAACAGTGCAAAAGAGTTCCTTTTTCTCCACATCTTAGCCAACACCTGTTGTTTCTTGTGTTATTGATTTTAGCCATTTTAATAGGTGTAAGGTAAAATCTTATCGTAGCTTTGATTTGCATTTCCCTGTTGATCAGCATCTTTTCATGTATCTGTTGGCCATGTATGTCATCTTTGGAAAATGTTTGTTTCTTCAACCTATTTTTTAATTGGGTTATTCACATTTTGGGTATTGACTTTTATAAGTTCTTTATATATTTTGGACACTAACCCTTTATCAGATATGTCATTTGCAAATATCTTCTCCTACTCCATAGGTTGCCTTTTGTTGACTGTTTCCTTCACTTTGCAAGACCTTTTCATTTCGATGAAGCCCCAGTAGTCTATTTTTGCTTTTTTTTCCCTTGCCTCAGGAGATGTATCTAGAGAGAAGTTGCTACAGCTGATGTCAGAAAAGTTGATGCCTGCATTATTTTCTAGGATTTAATGGTTTCTTATCTCATACTTAAGTCTTTAATGCATTTTGAATTTATTTTTGTGCATGGTGTAGTAAAGTGGTACAGTTTCATTTTTTTGGATGTTTCTTTCCAGTTTTGCCAACACAATTTGTTGAAGAGACTTTTTCCCACTGAATATTCTTTCCTGATTTGTCAAAGATTAATTGACTACATAGTTGTGGTTAATTTTGGGATTCTCCATTCTTTTCCATTGATCTATGTGTCTATTTTTGTGCAAGTACCATACTGTTTTGATTACTACAGCTTTGTAATATAACTTGAAACCTGGAATTGTGGTGCCTCCAGCTTTGCTTTCCTTTTTCAAGGTTGATTTGGCTATTTGGGGTCTTTTGTGGTTCTATATACATTTTAGGGTTGTGTTTTAGCTCAGTGAAAAATGCTGGTGGTATTGTGATAGGGACTGCATTAAATGTGAAGATCGCTTTGGGTAGTATAGACATTTTAACAATTATCCAAGCATGGAAAGTCTTTCCATTTTTTTGTGTCATTCTTAATTTCTTTTATCAGTGTTTTATAGTTTTCAGAGTATAAGTCTTTTGCCTCTTTGGTTAGGTTTATTCCTAGGTATCTTACTCCTTTTGGTGCATAAATGAGATTGATTCCTTAATCTCTCTTTCTATTGCTTCAGTATTGATGTAGAAATCCAAGATTTCTGTATGTTTATTTTGTATCCTGCCAAGGAAGGAAATAATAAAGATTAGAGCAGAAATAAAATGAAATATAAACTACAGAAAAACACAATAGAACAGATCAATGAAACCAGGAGCTGGTTCATTGAAAAAATGAATATTATTAATAAACCTCTAGCCAGACTTATCAAAAAGAAAAGAGAAAGAACCAAACAAGTAAAATCACAAAGGAGATAGGAGAAATAACCACCAACACCACAGAAATACAAACAATTATAAGAGAATATTATGAAAAATCATATGCCATAAAGTTGGACAGCCTATAAGAAATGGATAAACTCCTAGAAACATATAAACTACCAAAACTGAAACAGAAAGAAATAGAAAACTTGAATAGACTGATAACCAGAAAGGAAATTAAATCAGTAACCAAAAAATTCCTAACAAACAAAATCCAGGACTAGATGACTTCACAGGTGAATTCTACCAAACATGTAAAGAAGAGTTAATACCTATTCATCTTCAGCTATTCCAAAAAATAGAAAAATGACGAAAATTTCCAACTTCATTCCATGAGGCTAGCATTATCCTGATTCCAAAACCGATTACAGACTCCACTAAAAAAGAGTATAGGGATTTATTTGTAATGAATACAGATGTAAAAATTCTCAATAAAATACTAGCAAACTGAATCCAGCAATATATCAAAGAAAGAATCATTCACAATCAAGTGGGATTTATTCTTGAGTTGCAAGGCTGGTTCAATATTGGCAAATCAATAAATGTGATACATACATTAATAAAAAAGGGGATAAGAATCATATGATCGTTTCAATAGATGCAGAAAAAGCATTTGACAAAGTAAAACATCCATTCTTGATTTTTTAAAAAAAATCTCAACAGAATAGTTTTAGAGGGCACATACCTCAACATAATAAAGGCCGTCTATGAAAAACTCACAGCTAGCATCATCCTCAATGGGGAAAAACTGAGAGCTTTCCCCCAGGTCAGGAACATGACAGGAGTGTACACTCTCTCCACTGTTTTACATACTACTGGAAGTCCTATCTTCAGCAATCAGACAATGAAAAGAAATAAAAGCATCCAAATCAGCAAAGAAGAAGTAAAACTTTCACTGTTTGTGCATGACAGGATATTGTATATAGATAACCAAAAAAATTCTACCAAAAACCTATTAGAGCTGATAAACAAATTTCACTATATTCTTCTAAAACATAACCTTCCACAACTCTGCCTTCCCATCCCCGTACCTTCGCCACTCAGAGTGCGGTAATGGACCAGCAACCCAACACCAACCCAACTTGTTAGGAATACTGATTCTTACTGAAGCTGAATCTGTTCTTGAGTAAGTTCTTGAGTAAGTTCCCCTCCCAAGCACACTATGTTTGAGGAGGGAGGTGAGAGGGCAGCCACTAAAAATCTGTTTTCTCATTTGTAAAGAATAATCTCTGTCTCAGGACGGCTGTGGAAATTAAATAAAGCGTGTATTTTGGTGACTGTGAAGCATGATGTTAATTTAAGTTATATGATTCTGGTTAAGTTACATGATGTCTCTGCTCACCCATGCCCCTTTCTGCCTCTCACCTCTCCCTCTGCCTGGAATGCCTTCCCTCTGAGTATCTAAACTATTCCTGCCATGGCTGGATTGTGTGCCACCAAAATTCATGTGTTAAAGTCCTCACCCTCATATCTTCGGGTAGGACTATTTGGAGATAGGGTCTGTAAAGAGGTGATTAGTTAAAATAAAGTAATTGGGATGGGCTGGGGCTAGAAGACAGTGGGTGTCCTTACAAAAAGAGGACGTCAGGACACAGACACAGACAGAGGGAAGACCATGTCAGGTCACAGGGAGAACGTGGCCACCTATGGGAGAGGGAGAGAGGCGTCAGAAGAAACCAACCTCACCTGTTGACATTTTGATCTTGGACTCCAAGCCTCCAGAATAGGGAGGAATTAAATGTCTGTTATTTAAGCCTCTTGGTCTATGGTGTTTGTTAGAGCAGCCCTAGCAGACTAATACTCTGCCTTGGTTTCAAGAAGCCTCAAATGCAGTCTCTTCCAGCACCCTGATTCCAACATTCCCCACGACCGCAATCTACACAATTACTTTGGGTGGGGTTTTAATTAACCTGACACACATACAACAAGTCTTACATCTTCAAGTATATATTACGGTTCTGGAGATACACTGTCCATTTTACTTGTCTGTGAATAACAGTTAATCAATATATACCTTGTTGATTGATGGGTTGAAAGAAAAATCCCAGGCCAGTGTGCTAGGCGACCCAGGGGTAATTCTTCTGTTTCTAGGTAAGCAAAGCAGGTTTTGCTTTAAGTCCTCATTAAGCATACATTAGCGCTAGCCTCATGACTTAATAGAAGTGTCTGAAAATTCAGTTTGGGAGCAGCCCAAACTGTGGGAACATGTGGATCTTAACGGCTTGCCTTCAAATGAAAAATTCTAACTTTTTATTTTATTATACCTCCCAGGCCTACTCAACTCCACAACAATGTGGGATAAGCAGGGATGTCACCATTTCTATTTGGAAGGTAAAAAAGCTGAGGTTCAGAAAGGTCAAGAGGCTTAGCCAAGGCCCCTAACTAGTTAGTAGCCAGAATAGCAAATGGAAGTTTTTTTGGTGATTTGACAACAAACAGGTCCTGTGATGAAGTTCTTAATGAGGGGTCTTCATAGCAGAAAAAAGAAAGGGTTCTCACCCCCCTCCCCATCTCATCCTTCCCCCCAAAACAAAAACAAACAAACAAAAAAATAGAGCTTGCATGCAAATAAGCCAGAAACCACATTTTTCAACTCTCTGCCACAACTTCTTAAATTTAAAACCAAAATTGAAAGCAATCTCCATAGAATTTCTCTGGAGAGAAATGACCTACTTCAGCTTAAATTCCTCTCTGTATTTGCTCTGAGCCTTGGGAATTACCTTGTCCATGTATTTCCATTCAGAATGAATGCTCTAATATATTTCTTTAATCATCTGTTGCATCAGAGAATATTGTTTCATGCATATTAAAGACTTGAGCATGTAATAGACCAGTGTTCTGACTAATAAAAACCCTCAAAGCATGTCACTACTCTTATTGCTTTTTTTGGCTTCAGGATAGATGTGTTTTATTTGGCAAGTAATAATAATAATAATAATAATAATAATAATAATAATACTGATGATAATAGCACTTATATTAAACAAAAAGAATTATTTTATTTTAAAAGAGTGCCATGGCATTGTACAGATCATTATTCTTTTGAAGGGGTTGGCCCTCTCCCCTCCTTCCAGAGTGTTTCATTCCCCATTCAGGCAAATTAGTCAATGAATACCAGGAAACTTCTCTGTGCCTAGCATCAGGCTGTGCAGAAGTAATACAGACCCAACCGTTACTGAAAACCTCTTCTAGTCTGCTTTGGGTCTGTAAGCCTTTCACAAAACAACTACAAGCACAAAACAGACGCTCTAAGAATAAAGAGAGAGGAGAAGGTCTTCGTAGGGGAATGAGGCTTAAGTGGGATTTGGGTAGAAGAGAAAGTTGGGATGGATGGACCGAAGGAAGGAGGGGTTTCCAGGCAAAGGGAAGAATACGAGCAAAGGTATGATATTGGGTCTTCATTCAATAAACAATCACTCTTTCACTCATTTTTCTAGCTGGGAGGGCTACAAAGACAAAAGACATGGTTTGTGCTCTGGAATGAAAAGTAGAACAGATCCTGGCAGCTCGTTGAGTACAGAGTGCTGAGTGTCTTGCAAGAACAGAGCATGGCATGCTCCCTGACCTCAGAGGAGGGCAACATGACGTGACTCGGGGAGAAACATGAGTATGAAGAATCTTTTCCCAGAGTTGTTCATGCCTAAGAGGAATCTTAAGTCAGGAAGCAATTAGGCAGAAGAAGAGGATCCTGGGCAGAGAGAATCGGTTTGGTGAGGTCAAGTGAGAGAGGGAGAAGAGAGAGTTTATTGTGTTACAGTTTGGAGGGAGCGAGGTGTATGTGCGAGGCACGGTGTGGGATGAGACTGGAGACACAGGCAAGGGCCGGGCTGAGGAGAACCTGGTAAATCACACCAACGAATTCTGACAGGACTCTGGAAGTGGTGGGGACAAATACCATATTTGTAAAAGAGCAAGAAGGAGGAAGGCCTGGTTGGAGCACAGGTTTCTGTGAGGTTTAAGAAAAAAATAAAAAAAGAGAGAGACGCCCCGCGACCCCACCCCACACACATACATACACAAGACAGAGTGTAAACAGGAAAGGTAATGGAGGATTTTGTTTGTCTTTCACAGAAGTCTGGATTTGAGCTGGGACATGTTGGGGTCACTGGAACAATATTCTCATTCTAGCATTCCTGGAGACTCAACTTGACATGAACTTCATGCTCATGATAATATGTAGTCAAAATAATCAAACCAGACTGTGTGAACAGGGGCAATCACAATCATGCTCTCTGATTTTGCTAACATTATTTAACAATGACAGTGGAGAATTAATGTTATGTCCTTAATGAGTTCAACTAATGCTGATCTTTCTCAAGTTATATTATGTCCCAATTTCTGATGCATTTAAATTCCTTGTATAAAATAACAAACAGGTGCTAAAGTGAATCTGAGTATCAAAACTGGAGCCTTTTTTTTAGTATTTTAATCATAACTTATGGACTCAAATATCTTCAGAAGTCGATCTACTAGCACTGAATTAGAACTGTGAAGTCAGTGGACATCATCATCTTTCCTTGATCTCCATCAGTCAGGAACATTTGGGATGGCTTTTAATAATAAGGTAATGGAAAATGGAAATGTACAAGAGGAACTAAGAGTGGAGTATTTCAGTGTAATCCTTTAGCATGGCTCTGCAAATAAATTCACACAGTCTTGCTATTCAGTTTACCAGCTTGCAAAATGCCCTTAAAGTTTTCCCACACAAATGCCCCAGGGATGAATGATACAACTAATGGCAAATTTCTGTATGCCTTCAGGATTTATTGCTTCAAGTGGAATGTACTGTCACTTGGAGATTTTTATCTTCTAGGAGTCAGTATATAAATATTGTCTCTATGGACCCTCCTCCAGCTTGGGAGTGGGGTCTGGATGGAATGAAAGATGAGACAGGTAGTATCTCTTTAATCTAACAGGCTCATACAACAGACGACAAAGCTTATTTTGGGGGAAACTTAAGGGATCGAGATAAAATGAAAATCTAAACTGCTTAGAATTTTTATATGATGGAAGATTAGAATTTTTACAAAACATGTAATTCTATTTTATGAAAAGTAGATTATGGGTCATGATATTGGATGTAATCCCCAAAGAAACTATTGAAAAAATAATACAAGAAGTGATCCAATGGAAAAGTCTTAGTAAACAGTACAATCTGAAATAAATACAACATTTTAAAAATGCAAAACATGCTCAAATTGTTCTAACTTATGTAAAAAAAAAATCTGGCAAAAAATTTCACAGTAGAAAGAAGCACACACAGATAGATTACCTTCTTACAACGTTTAAAAGTGCTGACATTGGAAAATGAAAATAAGCTTTTAAAAATCTACATAATAGTAAGTTCTGGATATATGCTTATGTTATTTTTTGTTATGTTATCTTTTCTTGCATAGGAGTTCAGAAAACACTTTGCAATTCTCAACACAGCCCACTGCCTGCTCATTGCATCAGTCTCCTCAAGCTGTCATAAAAAAACACAACAGGCTGGGGGCTTAATCAACAGGCATTTATTTTCTCACAGTTCTGGAGGCTGCCATGTTTGTTTCCAGGTGAGTCCTCTCTTCTTGGCTTGCAGATGGCCACCTTCCTGCTTGTCCTCACATAGCCTTTTCTCTCCTCGTGTGTGGAAAGAGAGAGAACTCTGAAGTTCCTAAGGGCCCCACCCTTATGACCTTATTTAACTTTAATTACTTTCTTATAGGTCCGATTTCCAAAGAGTCACCCTGGGGTTAAGCCTTCAACATAAGTGCTTGTCAGGGGCACAGTTCAGTCCATAACACTCATCAGTATGAACTCTGAGAACTAAACCACAAATGAAATTATTAAAAACTCTGACAATAGTTTCTTCTATTCTCTTATGTATTTATATATAAATATTTTTGATTAAATAAGTCTTTATGTCAGGTGTCATGCGTAAGTAAACTCTAGATGCATTTATAAGAATATCAGCAACACTGGGGCACCTGGGTAGCTCAGTTGGTTAAGTGTCTGACTCTTGATCTCAGCTCAGGTCTTGATCTCAGGGTTGTGAGTTCAAGCCTCATACTGGGCTCCACTCCAGATGTAGAGCTTACTTAAAAAAAAAAAAAACCAAACCCAAAATGAAACAAAAAGAATATCAGCAACATTGACATAATTCTTTGAAGATTAAAGTAGCATTCTACTAAAAGCAGTGGATACAAAGTCTAGGCTTGGACACTCAGATGGTGGGAAGAGAGGCTTAATAAAGGAGATGGATATAGCTAGATAGATGTGGGAATCAACAGGTATGGGCATAAGGAACCTTGTTCAGGATCATTTCTTTAGGGAGAATAACAGGCTTGGTTTTTAAAAGCTTACCACTGTTATTTTTCTCTTATCCAGAGCTTTTAAGTGGACAAACATGGCTGGCTTCACAGAAGGTAGCCTCTGTTCTGCAGCCTCAATTTCCTCTTCTCTAAAGCAAAGCGTATGTCGTGACAAAACTCTATTCTACTTCTAATAGTCTGGCTTGGATTCCCCCAAGACTTCCTTCTGGAGAATGTATATAATCTGGTTCTAATGTTTCCAGAATACTTGATGAGTCACATAGAGAAATCTTCCTTTCCCTTTCAGGTGTAAGCAGCTCTGAAATGCCAAGCTTTGTGGCCAATTTGATTAAATTCTAAAGGTATAATCTGGAAACCACGTAATCTGAGAATTAGGGAGGAAGAAGAAAAAAAATAGTATAAAATCCATGTGAATGGCCTTATTTCCATAGCCCTGTTACATAGTTAGCTCATTTATGTAGAAGTAATTTAGTTTTAATTACCCCAATTCTGTTTCTGTAATGCTCATGTTTAAAAGGATAGATTAAATTTAAGCTTTAAGTGTTGAGAATAGAATTTCTTCTTTTTTTTTTTTTTACAAACATTAGAGTTTTATTTAGTTTTATTTAGCAGATGCTGTTCTTAGTTTATTAGACAATTCAAAATATCTACACTTACATGGGACATCATGTCATCACCACAAAATGACACAGTAGAAACACTTCATATCACTATAATGTCATCATTCGTACTTTTTGTGATTCCTCAAAGACACCCATATGTGGCCAATGTTAATAAAATGACATACCTTACTTGATCTTTTTCTCAGAGGATCATTTATCATAGCCCCCATCAGTCAGTATGAAGAGGTGGTCACATAATTTAAGTCAATCCCATAACCTGGCCTGAGAGTTTTTTAATTAGTTAGATATTGATGTTACTTCTGGGTCATGTAGATATAGAAGTTAGAATCTTCTTTAGGGATATTCTTGACTAAGAGTACATAGAGGAGCATCTGGTTAGCTCAGTCGGTTGAACAACTGACTGTTGATTTTGTCTTGGATCATGATCTCAGGGTCGTGGGATTGACTCCTCGGTCAGGCTGGGCATGGATCTTGCTTAAGATTCTCTCTCTGCCTCTCTCCCCTCCCTGTGTGTGTGTGTTGGGGGGGAAGCAAAGAGAGAAAGCCAACCTTCTGGAAGGAAGCAAGAGAAAAGCAAGAAATGGTCGGTGAAGAGAAGGGACAGAGGAAATGCCAGGATCCTGGTGGCTTTCTTTGTCTTTCTTCCAGTCCCTTTAGACGGAGGCCAGTTTGAAATCCTTGCTCTTAGATGGTCCAGCGTCTGGACTCCCAGAGTCTGAACAAAGCTAATTAAATACAACTTTGTAGCACTTGCACTCAATAATTCTTTCATCACCATACTTGATTTCAGCAAACCACTCTAGAATTTAAAAAATTTGTATTTTTTTTTCAGCCAACGTCCCCTTATTTGCTTTCTCCCCCAAAGAAATCATATATAATTTGCTCAAGTAGTGAGCAATATTGTGCTAATCTGGCCAAGCATGGCTGTAGACTGGAACTTAATGAGTTGAGTGAATCATTTTATGACTGAAATTTAATGTGCCAGTTAGTAATCTGGCACAATCTCCAACAAATATGTGCCCTTGGTTAAAAAGGAACAGTCAGGTTTCTGAAAGGAGTTATCACAGCAAATCCATCACCAGAAAACCAGCTAAAAATGCCCACTCAATGTAGGTTAGTACTGTCAATATGGGAAATAAACTGCTACTTGTCATATTTGCTTGTTGATTAATTTATATCCACAAACACTTAAGACTAACTCCCAAACCTCACCGAGATCAGAAATGCCAGGAAAACTTCAACATAAATTCCTAGGGCTCTCTCAGAACTATAGTATAACAACCTCTGAGAGATAAGGTTCCTGGAATCTGTATTTTTATAGTTTCATAGGTAATATTATGTTTATCCAGCTTTGAGTCCACTGTCCTAGAATACATACAATGACCAGAGGAAATATTGTAATTAAAAATAAAATTCTAACAAATACAGAAAAATCAATGTGTTTCTATATATCAGCAAGGAGCAACTGGAAAATAAAATTTAAAAAGCACAATTTATGATAGCACTTAAAGTACAAAATATTTAGGTATAAATCTAGCAACATGTACAAGATAGACATGCTGACGACATGCAAAATACCAATAAAAGAAATAAAAGGTGACCTAAAAAAAATATATATATATATGTAATATTCATGGATTAGAAAATTTTATACTGCTAGAATGTCATTTCTCCCAAGTTGATCTATAGTTTCAACTCAATCCCAATCAAAATCCTGGCAGCAGATTTTTAAAAAGATTTATTTACTTATTTGAGAGAGAAAGAGAGAGAGATCGCATGAGCACAAGTGGGGGAGGGGCAGAGGGAGAGACTCTGCAGGCATAGTCCCTGCTGAGTGTGGAGCTCAAGGCCAGACTCCATCTCATGAGTGAGCCAAAACTGAGAGTCAGTGGCTTAACTGGCTGAACCACCCCAGCAACCCAAGCCACAATTTTAAAAGGAAATTGGTAAGCTTATTCTAAAATGGAAGGACAAAGAAACTAAATTAGACAGGACAGTTTTGAAAAAGCAGAACAAAGTTGTAGGACTAGTATTGCTTGATTTTAAGACTTACATTAAAGTTACAATAATCAAGACTGTAATATTGGGGGGAAAAACTGACACGGAAATTGATGGAACAGCATCAAGTGCAGAATTAGACTCATACAAACAGATTTTGAGCAAAAGTGCAAAGACAGGTTAGTGGAAAAGGGAATGTCTTTTCAATAAATGGTGCTGGAATAATTTAATATCCACACGCAAAACAATAAACACCATACCTCATATTTTAAGTAAGTACTAACTTAAAAAGAATAACTAGACTTACATGTAAAATCTGAAACCGTAAAACTAGAAGAAAACATTGAAGAAATTTTTTTTTGATCTCAGATAAGGCAAAGATTTATTGGAAGTGGTCAAAAGCAAAATCTACAAAAAAAAAATAGGGAAAAGAACATCATCGAACTAAAAGCTTCTGCTCTTTGAAGAATCTTGTCAAGAAAATGAAGACAAGCTGTACGCTGAAAGAAAATATTTGCAAAACATGTATCTGATTTAAAAAATGTGTATCAAGGATATAAAAGGATATAAAAGATGTCCTGAAAGTCAGTAATAAAAAAGACAGTCAATAAAATATAGGTAACAGATTTGAACAGACACTTTACCAAAATAGATACATAAATGACAAAGGCATGAAAGGCTACTCAACATCATAATCATTAGGGAAATGCAGCTTGAAATCACAATGAGATACATTTAAGCACCTATTAGGATGGCTGAAATAGAAAACATCGTAATAGTATCGGTTAGGATGCAGAGGGGCTGTAACTGTCACACACTGTTGATAGGAACACCACTTGGAAAATAGTTTGGAAGCTTCTTAAAGTTAAAAGTACACTTAGCAGATAGCATAAAGATCCTACTCTTAGGTATTTATGTACTCAAGGGAAAGGAAACTTCTGTTTACAAAGGCCCATACAATAAATGTTTGCAGTGGCTTTAGTCACATCGCCAGAGTTGGAAATAACCCAAATGACCATCAAAACTGAAATGACGAACTGCAGCAAAGTCATACAATGGAGTATTACTGGAATGCAAGGGGACAGTTTACACTGGCCCCACTAGGGATGAATTTCAGATGCATTCGCATAAGGGAAAGAAGCCAGACTCAAAAGGTTGTCCATATACTTTGATTCTGTTTTAAATGCCATTCTGGAAACGACGAAACTATAGAGACAGAAAACATGTCATTGGCTGCCAAGAACTGGGATGGGCAGGAGAAGAGAGGCTGGCTACAAGGGCATGGGGGGGTTCTGGGGAGTGGGGGTGTTCTTTGGCTCTTCTAGACTCCATATCACGTACCGTGGGTATTTGCCAAAATCCACAAAACTGTGTATAAGAGAGGGCAAATTTTACTGTAAGTAAATGATGTCTCTTCAGTAAATCTGTTCAAAAAGAAAAACAAAATAAAGACAAGCAGAATCCCAGCTTAGTGTATCAAGGGATAGGCATTTTGTTTCCATCATTTTTAGGAGCCAAATTATCTTTCTTTTTCCTCAAAATGGCTGTGGTAATAAATGGGCTGCCGGTCTTATCCTGCTGTGGTAATTCAGAGAGAGGACATGGGGTTGTGTAGTAACCTATTTGTTGCTGTGAGGGGCTTTTGACTCTACCATTACTTATGGCGCAGGCTTAGAATATAATGAGGCGGTCCCCGTCTAGCTGTGGTGAGATGTGTGTTAAACACTGGGATAGAAGGGGGGATGAAAACCTTGCTCCACTATGTATCAGATAAGCTTCTGGATGAAAAAAAAAAAATGTTGACAGACCTACAGTTGTTTTTGTACAAGTTTCATTTAAAAAAATTTCAGATTGAATTAAAAGGTTAAGTTGCACCCCAATTTTTGCCCTGAAAATGGAGTATGGTTCAGTAGTTCTCAGCTCGTGGGCCCCTGTACAGCATTTATGCCAGAATCTTTATGGGGAGAGAGGGAGCTGCTGTGATCTCAGGGACACTGACATGCCTTTAAGCAGGAATTTTGCTGAAAGAAAATATTAGCTACTCTCCAGAACTCCGCCAGATTTTTTAGTATTTGGAAGTACGCAATGAGTACTAAAGAGTGGAGGAAAATGAACTGATTGTAAGAAAATAATACTCAAAACGCTAAATTTCCAGAATTTGCTGTCTCCCTTATTGTCAGATAGGTTAAAGGATTTGCCCAAGCTGACCAGTGGCAGGAATCATAGTTAAACCCTGACTCCAAGGCTAGTACACATTGATTGTGCTTTGCTTTTTCTCTTAGGAATCCACAAATGTAGAAGCCACGATGGTGTGGCTTGGCTCATGCCAAGAGAGGCTAGCAGTACTTCTTTTCTTGGTCTCTATGGCTATTAAGTTGGATATGATTTTTTAATGAATTCATACTTGGCACTCCATTATGATTAGATTTATTTCACTGAGATGCATTTTGAACATTTTAGAGTTAGAATATGTATGGCACACAATTTTTATGACTTTTAAAAATATTCTAGGCAATGAGGGAGCATCTTGAAGGGAACTACTTGGTATCATTCCACACCAGAGAATAACATTTCTTTTCTCTTGCCTTCCATGGCACCAGCCTCCTGGTTCCTCTCTTCCCTTTCAGGTCTTTGCAAACGTCTTGGTGGAGTCATCTCCCTCTGCTTATCTATTAGATGTGGGTGTTTCTCAGAGTTCTCTCCTTGGGTCTCTTTCCTTCTCATTGTGTATGACATCTCGTAGGCAGTGTCATGTGTTCTGTTCCCAGTACCATCTGTAAACTGATGACTTCATCTTTGGCACAGACTGTTCTGACTTGCAGAGCCATAAATCCCATTTCTTTCTTGTTGGACAGTGCCACCCAGATGACCCAAGGCAAACGAAATCTCACCATGCCCCACGAGCAATTCAGTGCCTTCCCAACACTGTGCTGTGCACCTCCCCTGTTCCTGCTATGTTCTCCATGTCATAGGGAGTCATCTCAAGTGCTTTCCCCACCTTCTCCCACCCAAGCCACCTCTCAGTCTTACTGCGCTGCCTCCTTTATACCTCCCAGTCTTCCCCTCTTCCATATCCCTTTACCATAGACCTCATCACGTCTAATCTGTGTTATTCTGGTACATCTCCTCATGACTCCCGTCCCCCTCCAATTCTGTCCCCAGTCATTCCTAAAGCACACTGTTGAATCTTGTTGCTTCCAGCTGCAAGCCACACAATGACTTCCCACTCCCAAAGGGCAAAACCCAACCCCCAAATTTCCCCATCTCCTTCTGCAGTTTAACCCTAATTGAAATCAGTTTTAGCTGCAGTGAACTACCTGCAGCTCTTGGAGCTCCCTTCGCTGTTAGGGATCTTCAGTTATTTGTGCACACTGCTTCTCTGCCAAACCTCTCAGTACTGGGTTGGTGAGTCTTTGCCTTTACTGTCCTTGTCATTACGGATTTGTTCCACAAATGTCGTATATACATATTTTAAGATATAACATTTTTTCTATTTCCACATTCTCCCCCCCCTCCATTTTTCATAAGCAAGCAAATCTCTTTTAATTAGAATGTCTAATCTTTACTAAAATACCTTAATGAAAAAAAATACCTTAATGATAGGTAATGGCTTTCTCTTTATTTTTATTTTTCTGATACAGTTCAGGTGAATATAGGCATTGTAAAGCTTCAAAAAAGTGTTATTTTTTATTCCTATTTCCAAGTCTTTTAATTTTAAGAGTAACTCACACTATCTCGAAGCAACAAATTTGAGGGCTGTGGATTTTCTCCCAGATCTCCAGTAAGAGATTAGGGCAGTCATTGTCTTCAATGGTTAGCTTCTTCACTCCCTATTTTATTTTGCTCAAAAACTAATTAATGGGTTTTTTATTTTTTAGTATAGTTTTAGGTTCACAGAGTAATTGAGCAGGTAGTATTCAGTGTCCCATATATGCACCCGACTCCTCCTCCCATGCCCTCACCCTCACCCCCACTAACCTACACATGGTTTCCCTACTATTAACAAGTTTCCATAGTGTTACATTTGTTACAATTAATGTATCAGTATCTAACTGACACACCACTATTAACTATAGTTCATAGTTTACATTAAGGCTCACTCTTTGTGACACCTAGTCCTATGGGCTTTGACAAATTTGCAATGGCATGTATTCAATGTGGAGTTTCACACCGAATAGCTTCATTTGTGCTTTATTCATCTTTCCCTTCCTTCTCCTTTTTCTCAACCAGATCTCAACCTGATCTTTTTAGTGCCACCATAATTGTCCTCCAATACCATATTTTGAGCCAAAGATTGAGTCACCTTTTTAAGCAGATCTGTGTGTTTTTTTTTTTTAAAGATTTATTTATTTATTTGTTTGACAGACAGAGATCACAAGTAGGCAGAGAGGCAGGCAGAGAGAGAGGAAGAAGCAGGCTCCCCACTGAGCAGAGAGCCCCATGTGGGGCTCGATCCCAGGACCCTGAGATCATGACCTGAGCCGAAGGCAGAGGCTTAACCCACTGAACCACTCAGGCACCCCAAGGAGATCTGTTTTCATAAAATGAAAAAAGAATGTCTTCATAAAATTTAAATTATTTTGTAAAAATAGTAGCGGTAGAGGTTTTTCAAGGACCAACCAGGTTGCTTTTTTATTCCCATGAACTTTCAGTGAATACACTGTTGATCAACGAAAGCTATAGGAAAAGAAAGACCCCTGGGGAGAAATGAGGGTCCAGATAGATCCAGAAATATTCATGATGGATGCTGATTTCTCCCATCTGTTACGAAACTACAACTGGCTGTGGTACCTTCAGCTTGGTAAGAGTTTATCAATTTCTCACGTATGGCAATGATAAGATAACCTAATATACAATCTAGGGATTGCCATGGTCACTATTATTATTTTCTTTATTTTTTCATCAGAAAAATCTCAGGCGTGACAGTTCATTGCAAACGTCAGCACTGCTCCATTTCAAATAGACAAAACCTGTCTCTGAATGCTACCACTCCCATTTCAACTTGGTAGCACTGATACCAAAGAATGGAGTGCCTACTTACCACTCTTTGTTTTGGAGTAAATGATCTCAAAACCAGTTTAATAGGACACCTGAAAGTTTGGTGCATGAATATGAGGTTACCACAAGCAATTCATAGTCTATAAGCCATGCTTGACCACATTTGCTTGACCACTTTTTTTTTTTTTTTTTTTTTTTTTTTTTTTTTTGTGGGGGGGAGGGTTGGGGGTTGTGGGGTTGGGGGGGGGGGAGTGGTTTATTACGAACAAAGAATATGAGGCTC
>NC_081561.1:8462012-8534871 GCF_022355385.1 Mustela nigripes
TTTTTTTTTTTTTTTTTTTAGGAGAGAGAGAGTGTGTGTGTGTGTGTCCGGTGGGGAGAGAGAGTTTCAAGCAGAATCCTCACTGATCATGGGGCCTGATGCTGGGACTTGATCCCAGTAGGACCCTGAGATCATGACCTGAGCTGAAAGCAAGAGTCAGATACTTAAACAGTGGTCAGCTAGGTGATCCTGCTTGATCAAATTTTCTTTTAAAGCTTTTATTTTATTTGACAGAGAGAGTGCACAAAAGCAGGGGGAGCAGCAGGCAGAAGGAGACAGAGAAGCAGAGCAGGGAGCCCGATGTGGAGTTTAGTTCCAAGACTCTGGGATCATGACCTGAGCAGAAAGCAGATGCTTAACCGACTGAGCCACCCAGGCACCGCTAGCACATTTTAATCATTTGATGGAAAATAACTCTAAGGGGACATAGAATGATCTGAAGTCTGCATGGAATACAATCAAAGTTAAAAGAGAAATTCTTTTTTAACTGTGAGAGCAAGATATTTTGGGGAAGCCTCACTTTTAAGGAAAGCAAAAAGGAGAAACTGTGTTAGAAGCAGAGGGAATGGCATGATCAATAGTAGAGGACGTGCTCAGACTAACAGCTTAACAGAAATTAATCCTTTTATAGTGCTTTATAGTTTTCTAAGTGCCTTTTCTCACATCTATTTTGATACGTTATCCTTGCCAGATGTGTTATTAACCTGGCAGTGTTTTAAGATATTGAAAATCTGCTTCTGAGAGCAACAGATTAGAGTGATCAGCAATGATCTCGTAGTGAAAATATAATGGCTTTCTCCTTCCTCTTTGCTTTAGTGAAATGCTTGAAAGCCTACTTTCGGAGCTGCAAGTATGATTTGCTATTCCAAAAACGATTTTAGTCTCAGCAGAGATGGGAGTTTGCACGTGCATTTTCTATAACTGGGGTTGACTCACATTAGGGGAGAAATAAAGTATATGATTCATAAGAAGAAATTGCTGCCTTTGAAATCACTTCCTACCATAATACTGGCCACTTCATTACAGGGGTAATTAGAAAGAAAAAAACCCAGAAATGGCCATTTGAGGGGGAAATTAGTGCTTAATTTCCAAGACTGTTTTATTCTAATGAATGCAACACTGGCAGGATTTTATACTTAATTTGCAAACTGAAGAATGATAAGACTGGTGTTTTAGATCTGTCTTCTAAATGGAAAACACTTAATGCAGTATGTGATGAAAAAGTATCTTAATGACTGACTACTTCCCTTCAAGTCAAATATACTGTCTTTGAAGGAGGGTTTAAAAAATAAATACGTATTTAAAGGTAGGTGTGTGTGTGTGAGTTACACCCATTTAATCAGCTGCTGTCATTAAGCAAGAAACAACTTTTCATGTGCACCTTGAGCCTGCTAAAGATACTCTGATAAAGAGAAGGCACCACTAAAAGAAAATCTTATGTTTTATTAAAAATGTCTGATTTAGTCTAAAATTAAGGAGTGAATTTTTCACTGAAAGAGGAGTATGAGACTTAAGGCAAAGGAATAAGCATGGGTTGGTCTAAGATGCCCCACTTAGTGAGCTGTTGAGTCATCTTCTAAAGAGTATATATTCTGCTTGCCCATTTCCTCTTTTAGAAAACGGTTTCATTATGGAATGTTAAGACTCACATACAGAAAACAACATGAAATAAAACTATACAGCTCAGTGCTTTGGGGCACACCATGAAATCATCACATAGGGCAACAGAGCATTGCAAACACCATACCCACCCCCTCCTGCCACCCTCCTCTCTTCCTTATCCGCCAAATACAAGTTTTTTAATCACTTCTTGACTTTCCTAGATAATTTTACCACCAAAACATTTAAACATTATAGTTTTGTTTTGCCTTTTTGGGGGACATCTGTATAAATGGAATCATATATTTTATGTTCTTTCATACTAAGTTTTTTCATGAAACATTATTCGTTTGAAATTTATTTTCATACCATTTATATGTATATACTATTTCCCCCCCCCTCCCCAACTCTTTCCATTCTATTGTAGGAGGCTGCTGTACCTGGGTGGCTTTCAGTTTCTGCTTTTAGGAATGATGTTTCTCTGAATATTCTGTCTTTTGATAGACAGGTGCACACGTTTCTGTTATGTGTGCATATGAGTGGAATTTCTGGGTCACGGATATCTGTATATTCAAATTTGGTAGATAATGCCTAGTAGCTTTCTGACCTGGCTCCATTAATTTACATTTCTACCAACAGTCTATGACAATTTCTCTTCCGCCACATGCTTGTCAATATGTAGTTGTTATGACTTTTTTCATTTGTAGATTTTCACTTCAGGTGAAATTTGTATTTCCCTGCTGACTACTAAGGTTGAGCACCTTTTCCTATATTGAACGGCCATTAGGCTATCCTCTTTAGTAAAATGCTTCAAGTCTCTTCCTAACTTTTGTGTTGGGCTATCCCTTTTTTTTTTTTCCCCCTCCAAGTTTTAATTTAAATTCCAGTTAGCTTAACAGGGCTGTCCTTTTTCTTTGTGATTATAGAAACTCTATTCAGGAACGCCTGGGTGGCTCAATTGGTTAAGCATCTGACTCCTGAATTTGGCTCACGTCATGATCTCAGGGTTGTGAGATAGAGCTCCACATGGGGATCCCTGCTCAGTGGGGAGTCTGCTTCTCCTCTCTCCTTCTGCCTCTTCCCTCCCCACCACCGCATGCTCTCTCAAAAATAAATACATCTTTTAAAAAAGGAAACTATTCATATTCTAGATACAAGTTATTTTTGATTATTTATATGTGTGGCAAATTCATTCTCCCACTCCAAGGATTGTACTTTTCCTCTCTTGGTGGTATCTTTGATAGGAACTTTGTATTTTTATTCTTTTATTTTGAATTAATTTCAGATTTACTAGAAGAGTTAGAGTAGAGTACAGGCAAATCCCACATGTGCTTCTTCTAGTATTAACATATTTGTCAAACAAAACACTTAGCAAACTCACTATTTGGGACTGGTTTGATATTATTGACTAAACTACAAAGTTCACTCAGATTTCATGAGTTTTTTCACTATTGTCCTTTTTCTGTTCAGGTATCCAAGGCAGCATACCTGATACCTGTCCTGTCTCCTTGCCTTTCCCCCGTCTGTGGCAATTTCTTTCTTTCATTGCTCCTCGTGAAGTTTGCACTTCTAAAGAGGAATGGTCAGTTATTTTGTAAACTCCAAAAATTATCCTAGAATTCTTCCTCTCTTTTCCAATCGCATATTAATCAGCTCCTAAATACCTCTGATATTGGTTCCATTCTCTCCAACACCAAATTCTGAGTGCTTATTTAGTCCTCATAATTTTCTACTTGCACTTGCTTAAATACCACTTCTTAGAAAGTATTTCTGAACATTTCATATGTATTTAAATCACAGAAATTACTGTCACATTATAGAAATTTTTATACCATAACTTTAGGCCTGCGTCTCTCTTGTGGGATAACTGAGTGAAGGAGCTATGCCATTTATATATATCCTATAAATATTCTAGGAGTCTTTCAAATTGCTCAATATACATTTGTTGAATGGATGAAGCAATGTGACATTTGGGTCAACAGATTTCATTAAAAAATTTATGATTTTCTCATTGCTTATTATAATTGCAATTGTAATAATTGTAGTAAATATGAATATCTTCTCATACTTTTCAGTGGAAGGGACTGAATACTTCTCATACTTTTCAGTGGAAGGGACATGTGGGTTCACGGATTGTTATTTATTAACCTTTCTGAAAAGTCATTAGTCCAGATGGCACTATTAATATGAGTCAATGTCACTTTAAAATAGAACATGAAGCATTTATGACCATCTCTGCTTTCCAGGAAAAGTATATGTTCATGTGGTTCTCTCTCTTTTTTCTTTTTAAGATTTTATTTATTTATTTGGCAGAGACACACACAGGGAGAGAGGGAGAGAGGGAACACAAGACGGGGAGTGGGGGAGGGAGAAGCCAGCTTCGTGCCCAGCAGGGAGCCCAAAGCAGGGCTCAATCCCAGGACCCTGGGACCATGACCTGAGCCAAAGGCAGGCACTTAACAACTGAGACACGCAGGTGCCCCTGTTCATATGGTTCTAATGAAGCCTTCTGAGATTATAGTCACCTCATTTGAATATTCATGTCTATTTGGAAGATAAGTTAAATCATACTACTATTGAAGTTGTATGCTTAGAAAAGCTTAATGTATTTGACTTTTTAATATCATAATTTCAAATTATATACTACTCATTAACAAAACTGTCATAAGAAAGAAATTTCAATTCTGTGGTGAATGGGCTTTGAATTATCTATTTTTCAATGTGGCAGGTGAAATACAGTAAAATCAAGCAACTGATGTTAAATCCCATCACATTCCTGAAAATAATTCAGAAATATTGATTGCAAATTCTAGATTCTTGATTCTTCTCTTTCTTATGGTGGTGACATTGTTTTAACAAAGAGGAGTCACATAAAATCATCAAAGCATAACTTCTGATCTGGCTTTTGCGTGTCATATTTTTGAACTTCTCATTGTAGATGACCTTTAATCCCTACCCTAGCTTTAGACTTAGTCCCTTCGGGATCTCCTGCTCGTGGAGACAAACAGACCTTGGAGTTCACAGCTTAGCAATTCATATTCCACTTCGTTTTCCTCTGATCCTGGCACCTACATTCTCTATTTTTTTTTTTTCCCCTTGTGATTCAGCTTCTGCCATGTGTTCTACCCCAGTGATGTCTTCTCAACCTTGACCATACTTTCTTTGGCTCCATGCTCAATATTTCTACTAAGATTCACATTTTGACTAGTCCTTTGAGTCCACTTGTCCGTAAAACTTCTCCCTGTGTTTGAGTCCCATTACCTGCTGGTAGTCTACTCAAAGTGCCTATTGTAAAGTTAGGCATCTCACTGATGAGGAGGAGGATTTACTTAAGCAGGGGCAACAGGAAGAAAATCCCCTTTTTCACCACTGTCCAGGCATCCCTCTAAAGCCTAGTTGAGCTGACCAGTCTCCTGAGATGGGTTAATAGGTAAACCAGCAGAATTGTCCATAGAATCCCTTCCTTGGAAAAAGTCTTGCTCAGTGTTACATGGGCCAGAGAAAGAAGGCAGCATTAAGCCCTTTGGAGGAGGACAAAGAAACAATGGAGAGGATACCAAGCTTCATCTGGTGGTGCGGTGGCTAGAAAGAGTAGAGTTTCAGGAATGGGTTATCAGACAGGCATTAGGATCCAGAGTCACACACACTTGGATTTGGATCTATTCTGTCTCTTATTACATGTTAACTTTAGGTACATTTATCTTGAGGAGGCCTATTTCCAAGTCTGTACAATGGAAATGATCTCTGCCTTTCCCGTCTCCCAGGATTTTGTACAAGTCATGATTCCTTCACTGTGCATTAGACAGCAGCACAACTGGAGAATCTTATTAGGTATATGAATCAGTATCATCTCAAATAATCAAAGCTTTAGGTGTAGGAACGTTTTCCAATTTCAAACAATTATGCATATGGAGTAAAACAATCTTATCTAATATAAAATTTAAGATTATTATTGACTGATTTCTATATTTCCATTACTTAGTTTTCCTTCCAAAATATTTGAGATCTTTAAATTGTTAAGCATTACAAATCTTACTGCTCAAATTTGAATTTTTCTCAATTTAAATTGGTAAATGAGCTAGTATTTCTAAAAGAAATTGAATCAAAATAGCAGCCAACCAGCTATTATTTATATGAGTTGCAATGGCAAATTAGAGAACCACTGCAATGGCAAATCAGTGAATCAGTAAGACAAGTAAGAACTTTTTAAATTAGTTTTGGCTCCTATCAAGATGGTGAACTAGCATAGACTGCTGGCTTCTTCTAAAACAACCCTGGGAAAATCACAGAAGAGAGAGATAGGCAGATAGATAAACATAAGGATTCTAGGAAAAAAACAAAAACAAAAGCAAAAAATGAGGTGTCCTGGGGTGACTAAGATTGTTCTAAGTCTTTCAGTATGAAGGAGAAAAGAGTGTGTGTGTGTGTGTGTGTGTGTGTGTGTGTGCGCGCAGCATGGTGTGGGAAGGAGGGGGTGCATTGTGTGTGGGGGCACAGTGTGCAGGGGAGAGCTGTATGTTGGGGACTGGGGTGTAGTAGATAATGAGAAGGCTTGGCAGGGGGCAGCGGGGAGAACAGGACACTGCTAATGCCTATACAAAGGTGTGTAATCGCTGTAAAACAAACATCAGAAACAGAATGATTCAAACAGAGAACTCAGGAATTTAAAATAACCAGGATAAATGTAATAAGGGAAAATACTGCTAAATCAAGCAAAACCAAGAAATCATTAGAAAAATCCAAGTGGAAGTATTAGGTATGAAAATGTAATAGTTGGAATATAGAAAAACAACAACACTACACTGCATGGGAAAAATTGTAGGTTGGGTAGATGAAGAACAGGTAGAAAGATCAGACTGAGAGTGTCTCTGAGCCAAGCAAGAAAGAATACAGTAAAGAGAAGGAAGCCGTGAAAGAACAGCTCAGGGATATGTGAGACAAAAGCAGAACCGACATCACTTATAAAAGCCCTAGAGGGAAGGAAAAAATAAACTATTAGATCTTAGAAACTTTGTAAATAGACAAGCCCTCAGAATTAAGGGGAAACAAACAACAGCCCCCCCCCCCCCCAACTGCTCATGCCTGTGTTTTATGAGAATGGCAAACTGCTAAGAATGGAGTGAATAATTAAATATATGCCAGTGAGAGTAACTTTGAGGATTTATGAGATAGCAGGGACACTGAAAAATGAGTTTCTTTATTCAGCGTACGACTGTCAGCTGGTGTACAGCACCATTTGAACTAGTCCGACAAGCACGCACTAGCTCCGTGAACCAGCCCCCTCGGCAGCGGCACCACACTCCCCCGGTGCAAGCCTCTTGTGAATCCCACAATTCTTAGTGGTTTAAAGATAGGCTTGAGGGACACCTGGATGGCTCAGTCACTTAAGTGCCTGACTCAGGTCATGGTCCCAGGGTCCTGGGATGGAGCCCCGCGTCAGGCTTTCTGTTCAGAGAGGAGTCTGCTTCTCCCTCTGCCTCTGCTCCTGCCCCCTCTCACGCTCTCTCTCACTCTCAAATAAGTAAAATTAAAAAAAAAAAATGATAGGCTTGACTGGTTATGGATGTGTTTGTGGGAGGTTTACAGTAAACTACCCCTACCACCACCCCATCCTATTAGAGCAAACCTTAAGAGCAGATATTGCTATCAACTTCTTTGATTTCATGAGTTGTTCAGATATGAAAACGGTCCTGATAATGTGGGAAACAAAGGCAAAAGAAACTTTAAATTTCATTATTACTTACAGCCCATTTACAAATCCTTGAAACAGGCAGAGTGACATTCCTCTAGGAACTCAGCTGCCTTGTTAATATTTTGCTAAGGGCAAAAGGCAGTCTTAGCCCAACACCCATGACCCTCTAAGTCTATTTTAATATATAAAAATTCCTTTGGAAACTTCCTTTATCTCTGTCCCCCAAGAAAATATGTTGGCCATCATCCCCAAGCACAGGACTCACCATTATACATCTGAAGGGTCTCATGACTAAGGTTTTATTGGACAGTAATAAATGATAGCTAGCCACCTCAGGGTCCTGGAGACCTTGCTTCCAAAATTCCTTAGAGACTTACACTATTCTTAACCCCCTCCCAACTTGAATGTAAATAATCAGCTACACCTCATGACCCCAGTGCAGCAATTTCTACCCTCGGGTCCTGTCCCTGTGTTTTAATAAAACCACCTTTTTGCACCAAAGAAGTCTCAAGAATTCTTTCTTGGCCATTGGCTTCGACCCTAACATCTTTCCTACATCACTAAGATTGGCATATACTGCATACTAACATTATATCAATTAAAATGTGGTTAGAAACTAGAGAAAGATTACCTGAATTTCTGAGTCATCCCTGAGTGGGGGTGTGTGTGGGTGTATGTATGTATGTATGTTATACATACACCCACACATACAAAAAAATCCTATGCAATTAAAATTAAGATATATGTTTTCCAGAACATATAAAAAAATCAATCCCCAAATGTTCCTATTTTGTTGAGTCAGAAATAAAGCACAATATACACTTGAACTCATCTGCTTTTTATTATTCCTTTCATTGTGACTGGCATTAGGAGAAAAAAAAAAGGGAGATGAGTCCTGCAAGGAAATCTATAATGACTCCAAGGTCTCATTTCTATCATTATCTATTGTGAATAATTATCCACATTTTACTTATTTCATCTATTTAAATCTTATCAATTGTGTTAAACTGATTAAAATGGACTAATTAATTATGTTTTAGAAATTTGGGGGTATCATAGGATTAAGATATTTAATAAAACACATTTTTGTGATTAAAGTCTCAGAAGAATCCCTTAAGTGTTAAGTCCTACTTCCCAAACCCCTTGTAATACACAGTTCATTCTGAAGCAGGAGTAAATCACTGAAGTGAACATTTTCTTCATAATGTCACTACAAAATAGCATAAAAAGTCTTCTAACTACATGCCATGAAATTAAAACAACAGACCATGACTGGTAGGAAATTATGGGTTTATCTTAGTTTTGTGAAGATTTAAAAAAAAGTAACATTTATGGAGAAAGTAATGAATATTAAATCTTTCATACACCTACAATGATTAAAGAACTCTTTTCACTTATGCTAGCAACTCTGCAACATGGTGAGATCTTTGGTCGGTTTGAACAAAGAGACTGAGAGATGTTAGTGTCAGGTCACACAGAATGGAAATTTGGAAAGCAAATGGAAGGGAATAAGGTAGAAGTTGTCCAAGGAGTTTAAGATGTCCCGACACCAAACAGGAAATTGATCTGGCACTCCCAAGACTCTGTGGTCCACAGACCAGCAGCAGGAGCATACACAATCCTATCAAGTTAAAATCTTTTTAAAGAATATCCTTGGGTGACTCACATGCACATTTAAGTTTTGGAAACACTACCACTATGGGGAATTATTTTGCAACAACTTAAGGCTAGTAAGGTATCTATGACTGAAGAAAACAACATAGTTTCATGTATTTTTATGTAGAAAGCACAGTAAATCTTCTTTAGAATGGGTGTTCCTTAAGAGTGTTTTTTTTTTTTTTTTTTTTTTTTTTTTGCAACCTCAGCATCTAGTATAATGCATGGCTTGTATGTGCCCAGTGAGAATGGGTGAGTAAATTATGTTAAAGCAAAAATAGAGCAGTCAAGTCAGTGACGCTACACTCTTTGTTAAAAACATTAAGACGGTTGGCTCAATGGGCAAGTAGAAGAACTTTTAATAGGGACCCATAGAAAGCAGAGTCAATGAAAATAGGAAAAAAATTTTTTGCTCAAACATATAATGGGAAAAAAAACCCTCTCATCTGCTTATTTAGGAAGTAAGCACACAAAGGTTTTGGGCATCATATGCATAACATGATAATTTGATCATTTTAAAGGGCAAATGTGATACTGGAATGCAAAAATATTTTCATTATGCTAAGCCCTCTTATTGGCCTATTATCCTGGTCAAATTTTTCTAGAATTCCATGCTCTTTGATCAGGATGAATCGAGAATGTTTAGTGGATTTATGATAAAAATCACTTGAGAAAATTGAGAGACTGAGAGGATTGCCCAGAGAATGCTCACAGTATTTTAAAATATCTGTTCACCATAAAGCCAGCAGTGCAGTTCTGAAAACCCAGATTCGGTCTAGTTTTGTAGGCAGTTTCCAGGAGACTGTCTTCAATTCCAAAACCAGCTGCAAGCTTGGAGGATCCCAAGCCACTTTGTTACCAACAGGGTACAAATTGGGCAGTCCCTACTACGCCCTCAGAGTCAGGTTCTAGGGTGCCAGAATAATTTACAGAACTCAGGGAAGTGCTATACTTTGTTATGAAGTTTCTGAATCAGGACAAGACATAAGAAGAACCCCCGAGGGTGGGGTCTGGGCAGGTTACAAACATTAAGCTCCCAGGTCCTCAGGACACATCACCCTCCAGGCACATCAATGTAGATCTCTAACCTGAGAAGCTCTCCTGAGCTTTCCTATGTCATTTTTATAAAGCCTCACTATACAGACCCTTGATGGCTGAATTACTGATGACACAAACCCTGTTCTTCTCTGGAGGTTGGACTGACATCACAAGGCTCAAAGCCCCAACTCCAAAGATGGTCATTCCAGCATGGCCAGCCCTTACTTTGAAGCTATCTAGGTAGGGCCCCACCATGAATATCAAAGGCATGCCTGTTATTTGGGAAACCCCCAAGATGAGAAGGTCCTTCCCAGGAACCAAGGAAAAAGGCCAGCTAAACTCTTTATTATACAAGTTGGCCTTACTGAGGATTCTGGCTAGGCGGGCTTACATCCATCCAGGTAAAATCTAATACGGTAATCCATGGGAGACCACCAGATTCTTCTGCTGTTACTTTGTTGCACTGGTTATACCAAAAAAGGGGACAGAAAATGGCAGAATTCAGAAGATATTGTCCAGTGTAGTTTTTGGCCTAATAATATTCTTGGATCACTAGTCGTGTATAACACAGGTATTTACTGGGTGTCTACTCTGTGACAGACACCTAATATGAACACCGCTGAATTAACAATTTATATGTACATATTGATTAAACAAAGACATGTATCTGCATTTAACTAATGTTCCAATCAAATGATCCTTGTCTATTCATTAATGTCTCACGAAGTCTTTACTAAAAAGATTTCATCTTCCATTATGTTACTCTGGGCTACTTCTGTGCTCATAGTGGGGTATGGTAGACAGAAAATGCACTCTGGGGTGTGACGAACTGGGTTTGAAATCCAGTTAATCGTGAGCTAAGTACTTACTCTGGTCCTCAATCTCTGTATCTGCAAAACCGTGAACATAATCACATCATCTTAGAGAGGCTACAAAGTTGATTAAGAGCCTGACTCTCGGAGTAGGCTGCTTGACAGACAGCTCTGGTTCTTTCTAGCCATGTAAGGTTAGCAATTGTCACTTAATCCCACTGGCCACAGCTTCCTCATCTGTAAAATGAGGGCAATACCTGCCCTCATAGAGATGTTGTGAGAATTAAATAATTTATTGAATATTTCACTTATAACAGTGCCTGGCACCTAATAAGCACTCAAATTTTAGTGATTATAGCGATTACTATTTTTAATTCCCTTATTCATTAATTATATTTTTTATATTTCTGTTGTGATCACATAAAGTTTATGAATGCTATTATAAAACGTGACACAAAGTATATATTCAAATGTTGATTTCCTTTACTATAGCAATTATTGGGTTTCACACTATTCATTAAGAAGAGTACTCCATGGACACAAATAAGTGAGATGAGGTTCACCTTCATTTGATGGGAGGTTAAAAAAAAAAAAAAAAAAGAAAAAGCAAATGGGAGTATAAACGGTGAGGCTGGCAAACCAATTTTTGAGCAGTGTTAAACTGCTTGAAAGTGGGGGGTGGGAGGAAGAATTCTTAATAGTCAAAGGTGAAAAAAAAAGTAGGCATAAAAGGATGCTTTGAAAAGTTGACATCATAGCAAGAACCTGGAAAATCATTTTTAAAGTACAAATCCTTACCATTTTAAGAGTTTAAGAAGGCATAGTAAAATACCAACTAAGATTCCTTTCACTTCAAAATACGGAAACATAACTACAATCACCACTTGGGGAAAAATACCCTCACAGTATTTTAATATATGACAAACAAAAATCAGTCAGAATTCCTTATGCTAAGTCCTTAAATTATTATAGCCTCTGTTGTACCCACGTATGCACCTACTAGTAAAGTCACCATCGGAATACAATGGAATTTTAAGAATGAGATGAAATATTCCAAGAATATCATACTCACAAAATGTAAGTGATATCACTAAGAAGGCAGAAACTAAGCTGTTTTAAAACTAGAATCACTTATACTGAAAATGAAGATTGAGATGATTTTTTTAATATACTGGAAGCAATTCCAAACCCCACTGCTAAAACATTAAAGGCCAAAAGCTTTATGAGTTTTGACTCAAAACTGCAAACTACCTATTACACAAATTTGCTAAAATCTACTTGTGTTTCTTACATTTACCCTATTTAATCTTCAAGCTGTCAAATTAAATTTCAGTTTTATGAGAAAAACTATGATAGTTTTATTATTTAATTATAATTTGAGACATGAATTATTTTTTCTTTAATTAAAAAATCCAAATCATTAAATCTTTTAGCACTTCTTTGATGGATAGTAACAAGTTTTTCTTGTGATACATACTTACAGGATGCAGGGTGCTGATTCCTTTTGTTAGACGGTCTATATTCCACAGAAAACTTAAATCATGTTTTCTCTAAAGAATACTTTTAAATGATCAGAGAAAAGCCTAAGGTCTGAAGTTTACATAAAGCCTTACTACCAAAAAGGCTTCACTTCCCTCTTCATAACAAACTTCTAACAACATATTTATTTAAAAAAATCACAGAATAATTTTTATTTATAATGAAGTTATTCTTTCTAGACTTTAAATCATGTGTTCACTCTTATAACAGAGAATCATTTAAATAATACCAGCAAAAGGAACAAAGACCAAACAATCTCAGTTGATATTACTATATCAATTTCTTTGAAATGTCATGATGATATCCAATTAGTTTTGCAACATGGTCCATTTCCAGTGAAATTCTCAACAGAATGCTAAGAATTAGTCCTTCACACTGACATTTTATTCTAAGGTGTGGCAGATGCGGCTCTCTCGACTGCTTCAGAAGTCAAACAGTTAAACAAGTGCTCTGTGAAAGAGGCTGACTTCATAGCTGACCTATCCACAAACGGAGAGCATGCCTTCAGATCCTTTGGTTTTTATAACACTCCCTTTGGAAAATTAATTATTTGATGATTGTTCCCTTAGAATTCTATTTTAGGTAGGATGAATTACTGCCTATACAGTTTGTGCCAACGTCCTTGACTTCCTCATTTCCACTGTTTTGTTTATCAGATCATATAGTGATGGCAGTCTTATTTTATCCATATTTTTGCTGTAAACATTGAGAAATATACCAAGGACAACTAACAAACCAGACCACACGTACCTAAGAAGAGAAAGAAGGAAAAAATATTAGTATCGAGGTAACAATTTATTGTTAACCACAGAACTGGTGATAAGTTCACAGTAATTCTGCAATAAAATAAAATTTTGCTATCGGAGGCCTACAATGGCATTAAAATAAAAAAATGGTATTTTTAGATCAGATTAGATAGAATTCCATCTCATTTATGTTAAGTATCTACAGAGAGACTTTACAAAATCCTAAATGTAGGTCATCTGAACTTTGAAGATAACAGCAAGTTCAAGTCCATGTCCTAATCAATAGTCTAAGAGTACACTTAAAGCACCGAGTAGGTCAATCTGTGATGGCAGTCCAGAGGTTTATCCCAGTTGGGTAGCACATAGGAGATAAAAAGTTGCACATGCTGAGAAAGTAGGGGAACTGACATAGATTGCTGTAATGTATACCTAGCATATAGGGAAAGAGAAACTAATTTATAGAAAACAATACAGACTGAAATTTATCTTGTGGTTATTTTTAAGCTTACACAATAATAATTTCTAGGTTTGATTCTTCTCAATTATTAAGCAGCATAAATTTAAATGATACGATTTCAAACGCATACTAGACAATTGAGAAAATAGTCAATGTTTTATAGGAAGCCATAAACTAAATAAACTTACAGCATAATTCTCTACCTCAAGTCCTTTGTGGGAGAGGATGACAAATAACAACTTTAAAAACTATGCGTATATATAAATGGTTTCAAATGTATGTGTGTATGTATCAGGGCAAGGTGGAATCCTTTAATCTCAAGACATCACTCACATTCATTTATATTGGAAATGGGGTCACAATCGCATTGGGACTCTGGTTAGGCAATTTAAACGTACAATATGATTTCTTCAAAATAATTAAATTTTTGAAATAGCAGAAGACACATCAATAAACTAGGGCTCTAGATGAAACACATTTTTTTTTTTTTTTAAGAAATTAAGGCTGCTTAGGAGGAAATATGAAACCAGGTATCTACAAGTAGAGAAACTTGTTGAATTAAAAAGTACTTACTGAAATGTGAATGGTTTAGCAAAAAACATAAATGAAAGTACAATGGTCATGGCTTTTCTTCCTGTTGTCACTGTGGGAAGAAAAAAAGGCTGGTTTAGAATGTGCCTACCATCTTGGTAATATTTTAGAAATTACTTTCAACAAATATTTACAGACCCTACTTTGTACCAGATCTGTGCGACACGCCAAGAAAACGATGGAAAGCAAAAACCAAACAGAAAGTCACTGTTGCTGCTGCTATGGTGTTTACAGTCTAAGAAGGGTATAGACATTAAATCATACGGTTAAATGTTAAGAACAACTGTAGTAAGTACTTGATAAAGGCCATGACACTAGGGAGGCAGGTCATCCCTTAAAAACACTCAGTCTGTTAGGAAAGATAGGCTTTCCCAAGGAATGTATGATTAGGTAGAGCAGGGGCTAATCTTTAAAAGTAGTAAGCTGAAGCACACACTAATATCTTAATCACGGTCATTTCTGGGTAACGCCATGAATAATCTTTATGGTCCTCTTTACACATCTGTATTGACTTTTACCTTTTAAGTCTGACCTTCAAGTCTGCCGTCAGGTTTGAAACCCTCCTCCCGGTCCCACCCATGTAGAGAGAGGACCTTGGCAGTATGTCTCCATCATGTCTTCTGCCCCACTCTGCATTATGAGTTGCTCTCCTCCTCTAGATGCTGAGCTTTACTTAGTTTCTCATCTTAGTCATCCTCTATCTCTGGATTCTACAGCTCCTGGCACTTACTATCCAAAGCATAAAGAAATGAACTCCAAATGAAGAATCGGTTTCGGAAATGTGTCAGAGCCTGATTCCCCAAATCTGTTTTTCCTTCTGTATTAGTAAAATGGACTCCCTATTACGGGCATACCTTCCACCTTCTCTGCAGTTAGGTGTTGACATGTGACAACATCTGGGCCAAAGAAAGAGCAAAAGTGCTATTTCTAGGAAGTGTGCTTTCTAGGAAAATTCCATAAAGAGAAAGGTGTGTCCATCTTCTCCCATCCTGCTGCGTGCAAAGACGATGAAGATGGCAGAGAAGACAGAAGAAGCCTGGTTTCCTAATGAGTGTGATGCCACCACACCAGGCCAGGAGGAAGGATAACATGTGGGTTAAGAGCACAGGATGGAGCCAGACTGCCTCGCTTGGAATCCTGATTCTGCAACCTACTAGCTGGTTGACCACTGGGCAAGTCACTTCACCTCCCTGTGCCTCAGTCGATCCTTCGTAAAATGGAACAATAACATATGGGATTATTGCAAGATCAAAATGAATATGTACATGTACAATGGCTCCTGGTACATAATAACAGATATGCATGTGGCCACTATTACTACAGCTGAATTTCTTCTACATGAGACAGAAATAAACCTGCCTGCACCTTCAAGGTAAGGGCGGCATCTCACATTTTTTATACCAATCACAGGGTTTAATCAATACATATCAACTGACATCAAACCCTTTCTGAACAGTTATCTTATGAGCAAAACTGGAACCCAAGCTAAGTATATGAATTTGCAACCTTTCTTGGTAGCATGAGATGACTTGAGAGATTGTGGATACAGCCTGATCTACAATGACATGTCCTCTGTTTACCGTTAGCAATGTAAACTTTAAAAAGGGGAGTCATAAAATAAGTAAAAAGGGGAATCCTATGTGAGTAAGTAAAGACAAATGTTATGAAGCAAATAAACTTTTATAGAGAGAGAGGTATTTATTCCTTTGCTTAATTGACGCTGTAGTATTAGAAGAAGTATTATTCCCCTAAAACAATGAAATATTAAAATCAGGTAAATGACTAATGCATGTATGCATTATAATGTAAGTCCTATGTATCTCTGATAGAAATGGTCAAGTCCAACCCAGTCTCTTCACAAGAGAGAAATAAAGCCCAGAGAAGAGGAGAGAGTTATTCTCCAAGTGACATGTCATTAAACATCACTGACATCTCAATCCAGCGCCCTTCAGGGCAATGCCACACTGTTCCCAATCCTGGGTTTCACTCAGGGCTCTCTCCATATGGAAGAGGCCGATAGCATTTGTTATCTGGACCATTCACTGGGCAAATGCTATAAGGTTAGCACACGGAGTCATCTGTCCTCCTCATGGGGCTTCATCTGTAGCCCCTCATCTGTTTTCCTGACTCCTCCAAAGCAAAACCAGTTCAACCCCCATTCCTCTAAAGTGCCAAAGTTCCTGCATAAGGCAGGTGCATGATAACTATTAGGGACTAGAAAGGATAATCTGATTAATTCCCTAGAAAGTGTACAAATGAAAGGTCCATCCAAAAAACTTTGTTTAAAATATACCTGCCGTACTTTAAGTGCATCAAAATGGGAGTTTTCAGTTGTAAATTAAAAGTGCATACAAAAGCAGGCTTTTTCTCTGAGGATATTCAGCCCATCATACTTTTTAATAAAACGTCCTTCTAATGTATTTAAAAGTTACTATTTAGATAAATGTATATATTTGATTTTAAAATTAACCCTTCAAATAAAAAATTATGAGGAAACATCATTGTCTTTAGAATTTTAAAACACCATAAGCCAAAAAATAAATTGATGAAAATATAACAATTTTCTTTTTAATGCAGAGCAGATGCTGCCCGTATCTTTTGAAAAGCAGTATCAGAGAAAATTTAAATGATTATTTCATAATCTCAGCAGGTGTATCATTCCTACCTGTTACAGCAAGAAGTGCACCGAAAATTTTAATCAGAGCCAGAACAAAGGAGATTCCAAAATACCCAGTGAGGGAAAAAAGAAAAGCATAACCATAAGTCTGAATTGGGTTCTGCAACATATAAAAAAAGCCTGTTAGGAAAATGCAAAACAAACCCTGAGGTATTACAAATGAAATAAAACTACAGATTTTAATCAACTTCCTGAGCAATAATAAGCCATTCAACAATTCAGTAAAGCAAAGATTCTTATTTAGTTCTGATTTAATGGAAAACAATGATGAAATTAAAAATCCCCAACTTTTACATTATGAATCGCTTAAAAATTAACTTACAGGGTAAAGAAAGGATACAGTAAGCTTAAATACAAATCATTTCATTTCTGAAATAATTTCTGATCTGCATATATTATATTAAAGGAGTTATCAAATTACATAAAAAATAATCTTTTTGAACAAGAAATACAGAGGGAACTATTTAATGGGAGATGTTTATTTTTAAAAATGTGATTAGTGTTTACCTTTGAACAAAATGTTACTGCAGGGCTTAATCCACTAGTGCATGTCAATCCCAATAAAATGTACACAAAACCGATTGAATATGAATACAAAACCTATGGTAGATAAAAAAATAAAGTGGATAAGAAAAATGCTATCAAACCAAAGGCAGAAAATGAAGGAGTCACAATATATGGCTCAATTAATCTACTCAATTAAATCTGAAGAACAAACCGTTTTTAAATGACATCATTGTTTCGATATGGCTTAGCTTTCTGGAGATAATGACTGAGCCTGTTTATGAAAGTTTAGGTTTATTTTACGTACATTGTAACATAGCAGTACTGATCCTTCCATGGATACAGTTATATAATATTCATTTATTTGCCTGGCTTGCTTACGGAATTTAAACCACATCTGAACTCTGGGGTTCCAAAAACACACGTAAAACAAAAAAACCTCCCAAGCTACTTATTAAACATCAGAAAACCCAAACATTAAGTTTCTAAAGATATTAACAGATAATGAAACTAAGCAGGGGCATACCTATTGCTGGATGTCTCAGTTTTCCTACAATCTCTCTAGCCCAGCTCCTTAAACTCCTTTTATGCACAATCAGCAGGGCATTGTCGTCATACTTGCGCACCTGTGACCAGTCAGGTACTAATAATGCTAATAATAATGTGCTAATCACGCTCTACATGAATTAGTTCACCTACTTCTCACAGCCAGCCTATGAGTTAGACACTCTTAAATGATCAATCCTCAGTCTGCAGATAAAAGAAACTAAAACTTAGAGATAATAAGTCATTTTCCCCCGATAAGAGAACTGTAAAGCTAGGATATAGATGAAGCAATCCTAGTCCAGACTCTAAGCACTTAACCACTGTATTATAGCAACTTTCTAGCTACTTATACTTTCTTGATTCCTCATCTAGGAAGAGTGGTGATGAATTTCAAGAAAACTTCTGACCGAGATTAAAGACTCCTTAAAGATGCCCATTCTGCTGACAAAACAAAGTAACAGGAAACACCATTCCTATATACCCTTCATGTGGTATGCTCTCTGTCTAGCAAGGGGTTGGCTGTCAAATTAATGTACACATACACATGATAACTTTCCTATATCCAAATACCAACCAGGTAGAAGATGTAAGGAAAGAAAGGGCATTATTTGCAGTAACAACAGCAAAAAGATGAACCCCCTAACAATAACTTCAATAAGAAATATGTTGGATTTATATGAAAAAAATTTAATAAGAATCTAAGGGACATTTAAAAAAAGCCACTTGAATAAAAGCAAAGTCATACCTTATTTTTTTTTTTTAAGATTTTATTATTTATTTGACAGAGATCACAAGTAGGCAGAGAGGCAGGCAGAGAGAGAGAGGAGGAGGGTGATGTGGGGTTCAATCCCAGGACCCTGAGATCATTACCTGAGCCAAAGGCAGATGCTTAACCCACTGAGCCACCCAGGTGCCCCAATCATACCTTATTCTTGAACTGAAAAAGACTCAAGTGTATAGATGCCATTCTCCCTAACTTAACTTATAGTTCAATGCCATACTAATCACAATTAACAATGGTGTTTTCTAGTTTATTTGGGGGATCTGAATAGCCCAGAATAACTAATGGTAGTAATATTCAAAAAACAAAAGGAATATTCCTGGCTAGTCCTAGCAGATGGTAAATGTATGATAAAGCTGCTGTCATCATATGGTTTTGGTGCAGAAGTGAATTCAAAAGAATACTACTCTGAATCCTCCATTAGAATATTATATGATGGGGCGCCTGGGTGGCTCAGAGGGTTAAGCCTCTGCCTTCGGCTCAGATCATGATCTCAGGGTCTTGGGATCGAGCCCCGCATCAGGCTCTCTGCTCAGCAGGGAGCCTGCTTCTTCCTCCCTCTCTGCCTGCCTCTCTGCCTATTTGTGATCTCTATCAAATAAATAAATAAAATCTTAAAAAAATACATTATATGATAAAGAAGGCCCTTCTGCTGGAAAAGTAGATTTTTCAATAAATGATACTGGGGCAAGTAGATAGATAAAGAAGAAAGTTTTTTAAAGTTCTGGTTGGATCAAAGACTTATTTAGGGAAGCCTGGGTGGCTCAGTTGGTTAAATGTCCGATTCTTGATTTTGGTGAGGTCAGTCTCAGGTTACAACACTGAGTCCCATGTCAGGTGCTGAGCTGGGAGTGGAGCCTGCTTAAAATTCTCTCTCCCTTTCTCCATATGCCACCCCCTCATCTCTCTCACTCTTTAAAACAAAAAAATAAAAACACAAAAACAAGCAAACAAACAAAAAATTAATTAAAAAGGCAATCATAACATGAGTAGACAACATGGGTAAAATTCTTAAATCTTCAAAGTTGGGAAAGCCCTTTTCAATCATAATAGGTAGTCAGAACCCATGAAGAAAAGGGGGAATCATTAAAATGACAAACTTCTAAATGGAAAACAATACCAAATACAAAGAGAGAAAAGTGATGAAGAAAGCAAATTTTTAATATGTAAAAAATATCCTACAAATGAAAAAATTTATCAAATATTATACAATAAGCTCTTGGCAGGGGTAGTGGTACCTTTACGTTTTAGTTCTCATGATGTTTTAATGTATTACTTTTACGAAAATGATGACGACAAACTAGTTTAAAAATGCCATACAAGTCCTTAATACCATAACTATTTCATCAGGTTAAACACATCACCACTTCTGCGTCTATCTGCTGTGAAGAAAAAGCGCTGGGGTACTTACCATTTCTGAATTAGAAGCATTATGCAGTTTCATAGCTTTCTCTTGAACATTTCCGATGACAGCATCTGCGCACAGTGCCAGGGAAATAAGGATCACACCTTTAAGAAAGCATAGGAGAAACACAACCTCTTTATTTAAATAGGCGAACAACAATCAAGATTTATCAGAGATTTAATTGGGGTAAAAAAACAAAAGCAGATCTTAAATCACCCTGTTTCAGTAAAAGTTGATTTTTATCTACAACAGCTGTAATGGCCACAGATATGTTAAAAACACAAGTAACCGGCACTAATAAATTATATTCAGGCTTATTTTGTTTCCCTATTAGATCAAATAATAGTTCTGCTTTTAAGTAGGATGGAATGTTTGAAAGGAATACTGTATTAAACAACTATAGAAGAAATTCTTGGGAGCACTACTGGAACTAGCAGTTAGTCGGTTAATTGAAAAAATCAGACGAGGAGGGAAATCATAAAAAGTGTTACCTACATTACTAACATCATTTCATTTAGAACTCAAGAACATGCACACAGTTGCCAAGGTCTTTTCTCTCAGTACGGGTCCTAACTTAAATTATGTACGTTCTCCTCTGTATAAACCACACTTGCAACACACATTGTTAATGCTTTCCTAGTTGTTTCTGTTAAAAAGCACATGGAAAATGCAGGAACTTCTCAGTTGGGTGAAAGTGAAAGAATTCTTTCACACTTGTATGATATTTTTTTACAGTTGTTTCCTAGTGATTTTATTGACGAGTCAACCAAACTGTTTCAATTAACTTAACAGAAACTATTCTGTCTTTCTTCAAATTGTTTTTGAACAATTTAAGTAATATTATTACATGGTTATTGGAATAGGTACAACTGGCATACACAAAGCTGGAAATCAACACTCATGCAAATGAGCATGTCTACCTGAGAAGCAGGCTGTTAACGGCAAGTGTGTGGGACCCTGGTCACCAGCCATGGTGCTTTACAGAAAGAACAAAAGGCAGCGTTGGTTACCTCCAGAAGTCTGATGGGATTTAAGGAAGTTTCCCTTTTGCATTATTTTTTAACAAGGTATAAGCAATTACAGGGAGAAGAAAAATATACGTGTATGCATTTAATAGAGAACTTTCAAGTCTTCAGACTTATTCTTCAATTTGCCTTTTGATCATCTCACTTTGTGGCATTTATTATCAAATCATACATTTTTATCCACCAAACTTGATTCTGAATGCTCTTTTCCTTATTTCAAATATCAAATTTGTCAAAACAAAAAGACAAGCTTCTGTTGAAGACCCTGAATACAATATCCTCGCTACTAACAGGCCATTCGAAGACATTCCAAAAATGTTCTGAGCAATGACAATGGTGTAAAAATACCTGAACTGCACCCTGAAGAGAATATTTAAAGGCAGACATTTATCTGAATAAGTAAATTCTGATATATTCACTTTATACATTCAAAGTTTTATTTAAGTCTACCTTAAGTAACCATCTTAATAGTTAATCCAATCTCTTTTAGATAATATATTGTCAGACTAGGGGCTGTGATAAGTGCTCATCAGTTATTCCTAATGATGAAATACTATTAAGTTTCAATTCTCTTACCAAATATTTCCTGGGGAGTCAGAATGGGTTGACACTACATCACCGTGAGAAGTTGCAGGACTACTGTCACTACCTCATTCCATCATTGTCCCCCATGCGCAGCAAGTGTATACACTTTCTTATCTATTATTTCATCACTTCAGTCAACCCTCCCACTGGCCTTGTGTAAGGCAAGCTATCATCATTTAGCTCTGTTTTAAAAGGGAAGCATAAAGGGGTCTGACAATCTACCCATGATTATAATTTTAAGTGACCTGAACAGAACTGGAAGCCATGTCTCTAACTGCAAATTCTGTGCCTTCTCTAAAACTACTTTTTCATAAAAAAAAGAGTCAATTACCTCAGTTTTCATATACAGTCTTCCTCTTTGTGTTGCTGACATGAAGTGTTCCTGAAAAATCTAAGCCATGTCAGACACATCTATCACTATAAGCTTTCCAGAGTAAACCTCATCAAAGTAGTGATCACTTATACTCTGAACAATCAAAATTGAAAGAGATGTAATAGGTTCCACCAGAATCTTCTGGTTGTCAAAAGGGTTGCTCCAAGAGCCTATACTGGTTACATTTAAATCCACTAACTTAGCCTGGTTAAGAAAGTTAATAAAGAAGGTTGACTCATAGCCAGTAAGTAAAGTTTTGATTCTTGGAAAGAACAACAAAGCTGATGTAAATGATTTTCTTTATGTAATACTTTTCTTCTCATGAATAATTAGAATTTTTTCCCATTTTTCAGAGTTTCTCTGAACACCTTTTTATTTTTTCCCCCCTGCTGAGGATCTACTGGTATAAATGCAACCATATAAAAGCATAAATTATGAAAAACAGTCACGGTGTGACCTTCCCAGCCCAGACCCCTAAAACTCCCTGAGATGGAAGGGAGGAAGGGAAAGCCCAAAACTGCCTTAGAAGGCTGTAGCCCCGGGCCCATGCAGGCCTGGCCTGGCTGGGATGGGGGAAACTGGGTGCTACCAACAGTTAGGGGAAAGCCCACAGAGCTTGCCCATGAAGTCCATGTCAATGGTGAAGTCCAGGTCATGATTATTCTTGGCACTGGCCGCATGCCAGGGGTGCCACAGCTCTCACCAGTCTTCACTGTCAGGTAGTCTTCCATGTAGAATACTGCTCCACCATACGTACAGGGACTTGGGACTGGTGAAGCCTGTCCTCTTGCAGCAGCAAGGGACTTGATATTGAGGTAAGCCACAGGTCATTCCACTTCACTTGCAAGCAGAAGCCCTGGAGACGTGAAAGTCAGGTCTTCTATCTTGATAGTGTAGATGCCCACTCCTTTACGAGGTAGGCCTTGGTAACCAGCTGCATGGGGTGCACCACATCTACCAAGGGCTCCTTGAAGGACACATCTTTAATATAAGACATGTCATAGCCATATACATTCTCCCACCAGTAGCTCTTGTCATCTTTGTACTGCCTGTCTTCAATGGCTGTTATATATAGAGTGGCTTGGTATGGGAATATTAGGCCACCAGGTGCCTGCCACTTATCTGGAGCACAGAGCACCTCACTGAGCACTGATCCATAGAAGAGGCAATAGCTCATCCACTCACTAATGATGTCCACCTTCTCCACCAAAGTGCTTCCTCCGCCTTCCTCTTGATGGCAGTCATCATGTGGTCCAACTTGGCTTTGACAATCTTCACCGCATAATCAGAGATACTGGAACCCTTGTTCCCAATGACCTCGTGGGCTCTAGCCTTGGGAGCAAACATAGAGGATCCATGTGCCTGAACCCACATCCAACACCACCTTGTCCTTAAAGAGCTGCCAGTTCTGAAATGGAGTTTTGGTATGTGAGGCTGTGCACCTCATCTTTCAACATCTCTTCCTGAAGGCCGAAGTGAGCACAGGAATCAAAGTAATAACCTCTGGATGTCATCATCACGTCTTCAGCCATGGGTTTCTTGCTGCTTTCTGCCTGGTTACAGGAGACCTCCATGATGTAGTTTGTTGCCTTGGGTGCCGCCATCTTCATCCATACCTACTCCTCCTCTTGCCCAAAGAGGCCCCTTCCAACACCTAAGTATTTTAAATACTGTTTCTGTCAGGCTAGTAGATGGGATGATAATAAGCTTATGAATAAAACTCAGTAATGTAAGTATGATAATATTGTACACATAATAATTTCTCTTCAAGGTCTTTAGAATAAAAACAATTATTGTAACACATTTATACTTATTTAGTTCTAAATATACTATAATACCTATTCTGTCTGTGAAGAATCTAAATTTTATTTACAAAGGTCTATCTGGCACACTGTAAGGTAACTTCATGGTGGAAAGTTCAGGCACTTTAGATTCTAACCACATTTAGAGCACAGAGTTCAGTATTAACATATAACATAACTTTCCCTCTTCAGCTAAAACAATGACAAATAAATGTACAATTTCAATTTTAAAAAAAGAGAATAAAAAGTTACTGATGTGATTTGTCTATAACTCATGTGTAAACTTCCAGCTCCGACCATGAGAAATTTCTCTACGAGGCACCTAATCGCAGATTTTGACTGGCCAAACAACTTCCTGTCAGGTCAAAATACAAGAGCACTAAAAATAACTCTTACATTGCCAGGACCATAATATTTTTACTATATCTTATATGGAAAGTCTGAAAGCTTTATGTTAGATATGAAAATCACAGATGTCACACCATCCTTTGAAATTCTTACGAAATTGCAAAAGTTCTTACTCTTAAACCAAAATACCTGCAAAATCCAGGAGCCCAAATATTTCCCTTACCTGTCAGGTTGAAATTAGGTGCAATCGTGCTGTCAGCGAGGGTGAACCATATCAGGCCAAGACTCATACATACTGCAGCAGACACATCTGCAATGTTATAGCGCTTCCCTGTGTCAAATAAATGAAAGCCAAGCTCATTACGCAAATGCCCACTTGGCACAGTTTTAGACTATGTGTCTAACCAAGTTGAGCAGGATCTGCTCTTTATACCCAAAGTCAAAAGTGTATGAAGAACACTTAGATCAACGCCTGAGACAGTCACAGAAGAAGGGCTTCTGAGAATTAATGACCAGTGAGCACCAACATGTCCTTGTAAGTCAGACAGAAGATCCTACTTTACATGTTATGAGAGTGAGTAAACAGACTAGAGTTTGTGGACACGAGTGCCTCCTTTACTTCATATATAATAGAAGGTATTAATTTTCTTATAGTTTATACATTTGCAAAGTAACCAGAGCAATTATTCAGGTTATAGAACTGTTTAAGTTTACAACTACCATAATCTAGATTGGTGAGAATTAACCTGTTACAGTGTATCCACATTTCAATAAAATCATGTACTGTAACTTTTTCACAAGGATCGCTAAGGAAATATTATACATGCATGTGGTTTTTAATGGGAATTTGTGTCAGTACTTTTTCCTGCATGAACATTTACCCTAAAATTATATGTGAAGTAGCCAGCAGACACACTTTCATTAGAGGGCCTCTGTGGGCAGGCATCAAATCTAAAAAATGAAGTTGGGCTGTATAAGAACTTCAGTGATACAAAGGCCCTTGATTATCAATGTAAGTATTTCTCATGAATAACAAAATGACATGAATAACAAAAACTTGTTCGACTTGCTATTAGAATTTCTTCTTTACTCCTTTTTCCACATAGCTTGTAACTTAGTTGGGGATCTAGGAAGCCAATAAGCCAGCAGACCTGGTAAAAAAGCAGTTCTGCTCAGGTTAAGCTTACTTCATAGTGAGAATTGCCCATTTGTATAATGAAGGGAGAAGGAGGAGCCCTGAGGAGCAGAAGAATGAAAGAGCTGAAAAAGGGGGTTTTCCAGGTATTTCTGAGCTATGCCTTTAATACATGAACACAGTATTTTTGGAAATGTGGTAGATTCCAGATTAAAAGAAAAAAAATAATAAAATACTATTTTTATCTTTCTTAAATCCGAATTACTGATTTCTAATACTAGGAGATATCACAGAAGTATCAGTGTTTTTATAATACCTTATTTTTATAAGATGTCACTCAGAACTGTTCTAGTATTGAGAATGTTTACTGAAAATATTTAACTAGAGTTTAATGTTTTTCCTAATGCTAGATGCCATAACATATCCTATTAGTTTCAAACAGTATGAAAATATATCATTACTATACCTTGAATAAAAACTCCTCCTAGCATAACAGGAATCAATTTGCAGCACTTGAAGATGACTTGGGTAGGATAATTCAGGTAGCCCAAGGAAGTATTTGATAACCCCATAGTACCCACAGTTAGAAAAGCTATTATCATGTAGGTTTTTCCTGGTATTCTGTAAAAGACAATTTTTAAAATCTTCATTTTGGGACCCAATTCATACTACTGTAAGATAATGTGTTTACAATGTGTAACTGCCTAATTTCTGTTGAATATTTCTAGCACTATTGGTGAAATAGCACTATTTTAAAAGTTATCACACTTATATGAAAGAATGTTGGTAAAAACAACAATTTACCCTTATTTAATCAATCACAAGCGAGAACTTTCAATTGTGTGAAAAAATCGTGTCAGAGTTACATAGATTCTTCCAGATGGTATATAAAAAAATGCTGGTAAGAAGTTTTTTTTTTTTTTAACAGCCGTTCTACCATATATATAAAAACTATCTTGACTAAATTTAGGAAAAAAGAGTTGAGTCTTAAACAATATTGACCCCCATAACAGTAAAAGGCACCTTAACTAATTTTCAACTTCTAAATTGTTGTTCTGTTTCCTAATGTTCCCATCTAGCATTAGGAAAAATACATTCAGCCCTTCTGCTAAAATAACCTGAGCAGAATATCTACAGATATTCTGGAGTGGCAGCTTAAAACTCTAAACATGGTTTTTATTACCACGATGTCAACTTTAACTCTGTATTCCACAAGATGTTACAATAATCAACTCTTCAAGATGGAGATTCTGATTCTCTCCTCACGATCCCAAATCACTACTTTTGGTTCTATCTGAATTTCCTAAAGGGGTGTTTAATTTGGCATCTTCAGAATTTTGCAATATTATTGCAAGCATATGCTCACTTTGACAAGATATTTAATGGTCTAAAATAATCTTGTACAACACTGGTGTGACTAATACATGAAGTACTATTCACATAATCAGATTATGCTGCATACTTGGAAGTAGCTTCCACTTTGGGATTTGTGTTCACATTTAAATCAAGACAACAAAATTCCTCCTTATTTTTTTATTTGGCTAGATATAAGGCAAAATAATTTACTGGAAAATTCAATTAAAATATATCTTTTCCACTTATATTTCAATTTGAGGCCTTTCCTACTTTACTACTAATACACTAGTTAACATTTAAAGTCCATGCAGAAATAACCTGGCATGCACATATGCATCGGTGTTACCCAAACAAGGATTTCTACGCCATCTGTGGGGCTTAATCCTCAGTGAGGTATCATCAGGAAGGACAGCACTGCTCCTCCAATAATGATAGAAGTCAGAGTGGTCCAATTTCCTCAGACAAAAATTGCACACAGTGGCCAGAAAATAAATTTTTTTTTTTTGCCTCAAGTCAGAAAAAATCACAAGGAATAGTGATTATAGAAGTAACAACCACGGGTAGAAAGAAAAGGAACCTAAAATTCAGGAGGCCTATATTCAGAGGGTCAAAACTCTGATAGCAACCTGCTGTATAGATGCATGAAAACCCCAGTCGTCCTCGCGGTGTGTTCAGCCACTGGTGAGACCAGGACATTAGATTCATCATTTTCCTCTTGAGTGCCGCGTGGCTGTTTTATTTAGTATCCCAAATTCTTACTTCTTTAGGCAGGGGGGTGGGCTGTGACTTTCAACAGCCCCTTTACAACCAATGTGACAGATCTCCTTTATTAAAACCTCATGCAAAGTAATAATAAAGTTACAAGGTAACTTTGGTGAAAAATAACAAGTCGTGTATTTAGGGTGTTAAGGCTTACAATGCACCCCCCGCACATTACACATTTGATCCTCAAATGTCAGCGAATTTAAGCAACTCCCTAGAGGTCTAAAGAGAGTTAATTAGAGGCCATGCCAAGACTCAAATACATGTTTTCTGACTTCAAATCCTTTACTCTTTCAAGTATATAGTATTCATATAAACATAGGAAAAAAGAAAGAAAAAAAGAGAAAACTAAGCAAAGAGTTTGGCTACTTAAAGGTCTAAAGAGCAAGGCCACTTCAATTCAGAAATATGTCATTTAGCATATTTTCACTGTAACATACCTTTAAAGGCTTTTTCTAAAAATATTTTTTAATGTGCCTTGGAAATGAAAAAGTTTCAATTCATAATTATATTTATTATATGTCTGTAAATTCTTCTCCTTCATTTATGTTTAAATCAACACAAATTATTTTATCTTTAAAAATATGGTTATGGTAAAAAAAAATGTTATGGTTATCTGGTTTAAGGCTTGGGATAAACATGGCTGGAGACTCACTCCCTATTTCATTTGGGTAGATGCAAGCAAGGTGTATTTTTTTTTTTTTTTTTTAAGTAGGCTCCAAGCCCAGTGTGGAACCCAGTGTGGGGTTTGAACTCAGGACCCTGAGATCAAGACCTGAGCTGAGATTAAGAGTAGGATGCTTAACTGACTTAGCCACCAAGGCACCCCAGAGGTGTATCTTTTTTAAAGGAGATAGATCTTTGTGTTGCTTTCCATTTTATAAAGATAGCATTAGATTATTTTACTTTGGAAACAGACGTCCAGCAGTTTGCAATTGGTAATGAATCATCATGCTTTCTTATACATTAGTCTTGACAGATATATTTAATTATTCTATCACCTATATGGCCGAGTACCGCAGCTTCAGAGCATGAAAATAATATAGACGCTAACCTCAGATTCAAACATTTTTTTTACTATCACTGCTAGAATAATTTATTGGCAATAAAGAGAGATTGAGAGGCAAAATTAGAACTATGAAGGAATACTGCTATGACAGACTTAAATATTTAAAATTTTACAGTTACCTTCAGACAAATACCAAAAACATTTTTGTAAGAAAAATAGTAGCTGTGAGTATTTTTTTATTTTTACTGAAAGACTAAACATTTCTATCATTGAAGACAGGCTATCAGTATTATAGTTCCTTGCTGCATTTAAACTGTTCAGTGTCTACATGAAATATTCACATCTTAGAGCCTGGTATGACAGGATAACCACACTGACATTTACTAAGAAGGTACATTCAACTTCCTAACCTCCTCCTGTTCATAATCAAGTTTTTATTGCATATTGTTCTGTGTACCATTAAAAGTATTTCAAGATATTTCTCAAATTAGATAGTTAATGTAAAATGTTGTCAACAAACTCCTTTGGCTCTGATGAAAAAGCATGCTTCTCTGATGTCTAAACATGCAGTCTCAGTGACTGCACACTATAAAGAACACAATGTTAAACAGGATATATCCCACAAAATATTAATCATGCATTTTAAAAACCACTATAAAAGTGACATTGATCGTTCATTTCACCACTTTGATCTTTCTTAGCACTGTAAACCTTTTAGTAATTACACTCATTTCAGTTAAATTTATAAAAACACGTATGTACATCTGAATACTTTGTTTCAAGATATATTTATCATAATTTGATCCTAAACCACATTTTTCTGATAACATTACACTAAAAGAGAGACCACTTTTTTCAGTGTACAACTGAACTATATTTAATATTTTTTTAAGTTGATTATACTGATAAAAATTATTGGGTATTTGATATGTCTTAACTGCAAATGCATATATTTCATGTATAAGATACTCCATATTCCCAAAGAACAAAACAAAGAATTTAACTACTATTAATGATCTGTTAAAAAAATAAAAACAAAACACATACCTTCTCCTTTTGTCCTGAATAAGCTGAAGTTCTATTAGGCCAAATATGGAGTAAAATGCAAACTGTACTAAAGTAAGGTACCAGCCATAGGACTTAAAACCCTCCATTGAAAATATTAATTCCTGTCAAAAGATGTATTAATACTGTTAAATTCTGGGACAGATCAATTTCCTCACAATAAATTCCTACAAACACAACATTTTAAAAAGAACCCAAGGCTCACCCCCAACAACAAAATATAAAAAGCAAAAAAACACCCAAATCTCAAGGCTTCTCGTAAAATCAGAGAAGTTCAGGAGGCCATTCTGAAGAACTGATGTTAGATATTCAGATGAGAAAAGCAAAGGGAAGGAGGGATAACTATGAAGAAATGTTATCCCAGGCTTTTCTTTAAGAACAACAACAACAACAACAACAACAAAATAAAAAAAAAAAAAAAAAAGGAAAAAAAAAAAGATTGCCAAAATTAAGAATTGCCCCAACAATGAGAAAGATAGTTGGTTCAAAGACTCATTTACTGTATAACAAATATATTTCATTAGAAGTCTATTATCTCAGACTTGTTTTTCTATAGGAATCTAATCAGTTCAAACTAATAATGTGATTTTTTGGAATATTTGTGCCACAGATTATATAAAATTTTCTACATGTAAAGGAAATGGCTACTTTGTCAAACATAATGTTATATTATGAAGTAACTTTACATTAATTATTAATAACCCATTAACAAGTCAGTAATATGTATTCCAATACTTGGCTTAACCGACATTTTCTTTAAACTATTTTAATATGCTATTATATGTAAGAGTTATTAGCAGTGTTAGTTTTCACAAAGTAAAAGCAATGTTTATTTAACTTTAAAAGCTTTGCATTGTTATAAATTAAAATCCGACAATTTATCAAACAGAAAAAGATAATTAAAATTTGTAAATTTCTACTTCATATTCCTTTTGGCAATGGCTAACTCTGACCCAAATTTTTTAACAATGGCATTAAAAAAAAAAAAGAAGTTTCTCAACAAGAAATTAAAACCTGTGTTTGATAAAATTTACTATTTTTCATTGTTCTTCATTGTGATATCTGAATTTTTGTATCATCCGCCAGTGGGGTAATTAGTTTTTATAAATATTAAGATTTTTAAATCAAGTTTTTGTTTTACACTAATACTCCTTATAGAATTTTTACAATCTAAGGAACAGTCAATTCTACCGTTTTCTTTATTTATACTTCCTTTTATATTACATCTCTACAGGACAATGGAAAAGAGTACGATAATTTTTAAGATCACTTTAACTGATTAACACTAAACAATACCAGAAATATTAACTAGCTCAACAAAACACATCTATTTCCATTTCTTGAATTATAAAAAGTTTTCTTACATTAGAAAGCTGCCTAAAAAAGCAAAGTTGTTAATGGCTGAAAATACTAATGAATTGACAATTAAGAAGTAGTCCCCAAACATTCTGTTTACACTAGCCTGGCTCTTCACCCATCCAGCCCATGTTCCTGAAGGTCAGGAATTTGCTGCTAGTCAACGGTATACAACTATCCCGTAACATAATACAAACAGAAGACAATTTGTAGCAATGTCAGAAATGTTTTGCACCAATAAAAATCACAGAAAAATAAGGTTCTGACAAAATTAGATTTGAAGAGGAAGGTAAAAAGAATGAGAACACAACAGGTGCTTCATTAAAAAAAGCAATTCAGATGGTACAGGATTAAAAAGAAACTCCTGGAAAAAGCATATAGCATCCTCATATACTTTTGCAAAAATTATCTTTTAATACCACCCCCTAGCTGGATATAGTATTCTGGGCTGCATGTTTTTCTCATTTAGTGCTCTGAAATTGGGGAGGGTATGTGCTTTGGTGAGTGCTGTGAAGTGTGTAAACCTGGTGATTCACAGACCTGTACCCCTGGGGATAAAAATATATGTTTATAAAAAATAAAAAAATTATATTAAAAAAAATGAAATACTGGTAAAAAAAAATGAAATACTGGTAGATTATATATAAAAAAAATTATCTTTTATTATTGAGCTCCAAGAATCAACAACCAACTAAATTATGGCTTTTGCATTATCATTCAATTTTTTTTGGAGAATTATGTTCCAAAATACCACTGAATACTTGAATCACTCTCTTTTAGAAACACATGGGTACAATCATCACCTACATTTTGTTAACGTATTTCAAATTTTTTCATAATTTTACTTTTTAAGTTTGTCTCTGCTCCCTTCTCCCCATCTGAAATATTTAACTGTGAAATTTTGATCCCTGCTAAAAGTAGCAGACTAACTTTTTCTATACTATAAAACTCAAAAATGCAAATAAAGTTGTATCCTATGCAGAAAACTATCTTGGACAAAACTATTAGTAATGACCATATTGACCTCAACTGTTACAAATAGCATCTTATAAATAGGTAACTATTTTTTACCTGTAAATATCCATAAATTAGGTAAAATACAAAAACTCCAGCAACACATATGAAAAACTGAGTAAGTTTGTTAAATCTGCTGAGATTTATGCCAAGTACTACAATGTCATCTATTGACTTGATGTGTGGTGACATTGTCTGTGTTTTGGAAGGGACAGTGATAGAAATATATTTCCTGGAGTTGTTGAACTTGAGATCCATTGTTCTTGTTTTGCTGCATTCAGTGCTTCTAAAATTATCTTTATTGGTTTCCTCTCCTTTGTTCAGTGTTTCTTTTGCTTGCTGAGGTAAGTCCTAAAGAAGGAAATAAGCAATTAAAGCAAAAACATTTGGATCATAAGATATTATGCTCCAAATATTTCACATCACCCTTTAAGAATTATATAGGAAAATCTGATTCTTTCTGGATATTAATATATTAATTCCTCCATACAAGCTTCCAAGCAACCAAAAACAATGTCTACTTTCCAATTTATCTTCTCTGATAAAGACCAATACACCACTAAATATATGCCATTCTCATTTCCACAGCAAAAATCAAAAGCTAACTTGGAGTTTACTTCATCAAAGAAGTAAACATACTTTTATTATGGATTTTGTATGTATTAAAGATATCATTTGTAATTATCTATCCATGATAGTTTATGAGTGACATCTTCAACATTAACGTCAGTCTTTGCAGAAATGAGCTGATGCTCCTTTAAATACCAAGTCAACCGTAAAATGTATTTGTTAATGATGTTTTGGAATAAACTCAAAGAACTTAAGTTATTTAGAAAAGCTAGATTTATCAGAGACAACAAAAAGAAAAATATGCTTTATCAACCGCCTTTCTTAGGTTAAAAGTAAAAGTTTTCTTCCTTTGGAGACAATCATTTTAATTTAAAAAGTCTTTGGGGAGCTGTTGTTCAATGAGTATCAAATTGTAGTTCTGTAAGATGAGTAAGTTCTAGAGACCTACTAATAAGACATAGTGTCTACAGTTAAAAACCCAGTGGTGTGCACTTAAAAATCTGTTAAGAGGACAGATACCATGGTAAACATTCTTAACCACACACACACACACAAAGGGGAAAACATGGAAGCTTATGGAGGTGACAAATGTGTATTACCTTGATCGTTATGGTGATGGTACCAAAGATATACCTGCATGTGTCCAAACTCACTAAATTGTGTATGTTAAACATGCAATTTTTGTGTGTGTGTAACAATTTTACCTCAATACATCTGTTTTATAAATATGAGAAAGAAATATATAAAATTATATTTTATAAATATAAGAAAGAAGCCTCTGGAATTATAAAAGGCCGGAAAACATCATTTTTTGTTAGTCTGTGAAAAACAAAAACAAAAACAAAAACAAAAAACAACAACATGAGGGTCCTATAGATGACTGTCCATTTCACTTTGGATTTATAAACACGAAAGAATGAGTTCCATGTGGAGGTTGAAGACAGAGTGAAGAATTATGACAAAGAACCACCTGAGGATGAAAATATTATCTTCCTAGAAAAGACCTACTATCTGTTACAATCCCAATGGGAACTAAAATTTAGAATAGCTGAGGAAAGAGGATAGAGAAGGATAATTCTGACAGATCTGGAAGTCTTTTTTAAAAGAAACTGTCATGATGGTTTAAAAATGGCAAGAATTAGAATCACTTCTTCATGATCACTTCTCCTTTGCTGTTTATAGAGATTAAGCAAGCTATCTTCAGTAATTTAAATTGGGATCAAGGTTCTGAATACAACTTGTAACTAACTCAGGCATCAAAGAACACTTATTTTACAGGGCACCTGCCAATTTCTAAATAGAAAAAGCATAATTTTAACAAGTTTTACTCTATTTCTTTTCTTTTACCTGTTTCTTCTTCTTTATATATTGTTCTTCCTTCCCACACTGTTTCAATCAGACATCTCTGAGTTAAGACTTTTTAAGTCATCTTGCAGGATACCCTTCAGATTTGACTTTCCTTATAAACCATGCTTTACATGATCTTGAATGGAGAAGAAACAAAAACCTGGAGTAACTACTTTCCATGTGCGTAGGCATGGATACAGAGTACAATTCAAATAAATCTCCTCCCTCCACCCCTTCCAGTCAAGCCTTAAACTGCCCACAATGAACTACTAATACATTCCTGAAAATACATTCCTAAAAAAGACCATGAACTTTCAAATACCCTTGCCTTGCGTTCATGATGTTCTTTCAGCCCAATGTCTTCTTTCAGGATTTGAAATAAGCTTAGTGCTTCTTCCTTTGTGATACCCTCCCTAAATTCCCTGAGCTGGGAGGGAAGAGCACTGGAAAGGCAAGACTCAAATCTTACTTGTCTCGGCATCCTTGGTATCTGGCATACTCTGCGCATATGCACACATACTCCGCACAAATACTCTGATGAACCAAATAAACTGTCCCTTCCCCTGGATGTCCTCAAAACTCCACCCTGCAATCACGTGCTGTCTATCCAAACTGATTTTTCAAATGTACTCTGGTGCTGGCAAACTTTGTGAGCAAAACTAAAAATGGTATAGAAAACAGAGAGGTTGGGAGAAATGTGCAAATGTGTATCTATTTACATAGAGAGATAAATAAAACTTCTAGAAGACCTCTTTCTTACTTTTGTTAGTATCAAAAACTTATCCCCTTCCCCCAACTTCTGCTGGAGGTGTTTGTAACTTAGCAAAATGGCTGGCACACTGTAATGATCCAATAAAATTACAGCTACCATAATGAGAAGCCTTTCCCCAGGGTTAGATTTTGACAGATCTGAGTTCAGTACCAGTTTTGATACTGATAGCTGAAAAGCCTTGCAGACGTTACTTAACCCTCCTAAACTTAACAAAAAATGTGCCTATGGTAGAGTTTTTGTCAGGATTAAATGAAATGAATGTAAAAGTGCCTAGAATATATAGTAAGACAGACCACTAATGTTGGATGCCATTCAATTTTTTTAACTACTGCTAGTGTGATATGGTCTGCTGACACAGATTCTCACCCTTTTGATGTGCAGCTGGAAATATGAATCCGGATTTCCAACCCAGACTTCTCCTCTGGGATCCAGATTTCCATTTCCAAATGCTTCTTTGAAAGCATTTCTACTCATGAGTTCCACTGGCAACTTATTTTAAAAGTGTCCAGGGCTGAACTCACTATGTTCCTCCAAACAAACCTGCTCTTCCATATAGTCCCAATGTCACTTACTGGTATGATGCAAAAAATCTGGAACTTATTAGACTCTTTTCTTTTCCTCACATTCTATATTTTGCCAACATTCCTGTTGACTCTACATCCATAAATGTACCAAGAATCTGTTTCTGACCCTACCATTAGCAGCTGTTTTCTCTTGCCTAGATTACTAGATTAGCCTGTTTATAATCTCTTCTTCCCTTTCCAATCCCTCTTTCACACTTAACATGAATGCTCATTATGCCTCACTTCTGATTAAAGTCCTACAAATTATAAGCTGGTTGATTTCTGGACTCTCATAGCACTTTATAAAGATTTTTACAAATACCTAGATCAGAATGGCCTAACTTTTTGTTTTGGGGTCTGCTTCTCTCACAAATTTATGACATCTTTAAGGGAAGAGACAAGACCATCTTCATAATATTTTCACACATAGCAAAAGTGTAAGATATGAAATGGAGGGCTCTATTGCACTTTAGTAAGCACCATTCAGTCAGTAGCATCCTGCCCCTTTCCGACAATTTGCTGCTTTTAACACACCTATTAGCAATCTTAGGAGTCGCAGATCTGTGCCAGACATGTAGAGTTAAATCCCTTCAGCACTGTTACTTCTTGGATATCTGTGCCAAAATATTGACATCTCCACTGAAATTTCCCACAAAGCATCTGAAATGAACATGGAAATAAATTCACTTCCTTTGCTTACTTGAGGCACCAGCACCAGAAAATCTGCCCTACAAGGCCTTGCATTCAGAATGCACTTTTATTAATCAGAACATCACTGGTCAGTTCACGTGACAGATGATGCTGTGAACTCCGATACCTGGTAACCGTGATCCTTAATGCTTGCCACATGCCTTCCATTTCACTAACGATGGATATTAATCAACAACTAAAGAAACTAGGCCAATGCCCTTTTGGTGCAGGAAAACTAAAATCAAGCATAAAAACTATTTTCAAATTAAAGGAGCTTTAATTTGCTTTGCTTTAGGAATTCACAATAACCCCTTGAACTAAGAACAAAAAACCCACAGGTGTGAATCACTGGATGAGGCCTCTTCCTAAAGTCAACACAGATATTTAATGTTACTTGGGGGTACAAAATAACTGCTAAACTGGAATAAAAAGGCAGCAATTTCTAGAGCATATTGATATTTAAAAATTATAAATAACTGGTGGTAACACTGACTTACAATGACCTACTTAAGTCAAAATTATTTCAATTAATGTCTTAATCTAGTTTTTTTCCAATCTTCAGAAGAAAAGTCTCCCACTACAAAAGGGAAGAATATGAGGAAATCATGTCATCACAGCGTAAATAACCAGAACAAACTTGATTCTGTATTTTGTCACACTCAATGTTACAAATAAAATAACTTTGCCACTATATATAAATTAAGTGAACTCTAAATATTGTGACCTATGGGTCGTGATTATAAAACAGTGAAATACAAGAGTCGGTCTCATGTCTTTGTACACCCTTCATTACACGAAGTTCAAGAAACCGTGCGCTCCTTCTTGATGGTTACTCTATTTTTTTCAAGGGATAAAATCTAAATTTAGGAGTTGATATATATTAAGAAATTAAGTACAAATTAAGTACAAACACTGATGTAAATTATTTTCAAAATGCTGCTGTAGCTCTCTCTTCCAAGCTCCAAACTACCCCAATTCACTTAGGAAAGCATTACTCCAAAAACCAATTCTCAACATCTGAGGTCCTCATGGAAGAAGCGCATATACCCAACACTAAAAAACCCTCCGCGAGCACACCAAAGCATTCCACCTTCTTTCAGTATTTCTTGGGGGGGGGGGAGGTGGGGGAGAAAATGAAGCTGCACAGACTGGAAAATTTGCATACTTCCAGTGGAAATTTATCACCTAGGCTTAATAACCTGGCAAGAACAATCACCTTGCACTACAAATGAAATGTTCGGCAGAGTAACCTGAACCCTAACAGAGAACCCGGAAGTCGCTCTCAACTAAGATACAGCCCTGGGAACCCAGGCGACAGACAGTCCTCCGGAGGCCCCTTATTCTAAGCCTAAAAGGCCCTCCTGGAAGTGACCTCAGAGTCCACGGACGGGGACCTCAGGGAGTTCTAGCCAGCCAAAGGGCGGAAAGGGGGCGAGGAGGAGGACATACTCCTCCCCAGAAACCCAGCCAGTAGGTTTCCGTTCTTTAAAATACGAAGTCCCCGGTGCCTTCCATCCCGATCCCTCAGGCCCGTTATTGATGAAGATAAACTACGTCCAGATTCTCTGGGGAGAGGGGCCGTCTGGGTCCCAAACACGGCGAAGGGCCGGGGGTCACACATCTACTCCAGAGTCGGTATGTCACCTGAAAGGGTGACCCCAGCCCGAGTGGCGCCAGCCAGACGGAGCGCTCCCCCTCCCCAAGTCCGTCGCCATCACCTCCTGCTTCTCCTCTCCGCCTACTCCCGCACTTTCCACAGCGGTCGCCGCCTCCTCGCAAGGTGCTCGCATCCCCGGCGCCGCGCGCGCCACTTCCGCCTACGTGTCTCCTTGCGCGAGCGCACTTGCGCGGCCCCGCCCCCTCGCCGGTCTGGGGCCGTTCGGCGGCGGGGGCGCGGTTACCTCTCGCGCATGCTCTCTCCTCTCCCGAACGCGGGAAGAGCGCAAAGTGAGCTTGAGGGTGCGAGGGATGCGCTTCTGCAGCCTCTGAAAATGGCGTAGGAGCCGTGAACGTCGATCGGGTGGGGAATTGTCAACCTCCGATCAGTGTTCGCTCGTTGCTGGTCTCTGAGCCTCTGCAGCTTTCCGGGTTGCTGAGGCCTAGTCCTCCCTGGGCCCTGGCACCCGGTGGGCCACCACGCAGGAGACCATGCAATGGCCCTGTGCTGACTTGGAGAAGGAAGTCTAGTGGAGAATGTTGAATCTGGATTTAGAAACCCTTGGCTCCCCTCTTCCCTTTTCTCGATCCAGATGAGTTGGTATGGTCCCTCTACCTGTCTCTGGTTTCATGCTCTTGCCTGACTTGCGCCTGCTTTCTGGTGAAGGTGGACTGAAGGCGCACTTGGATTGCTTCTGACATTATAATTCACCTCGTAGCTACAGCAACCCCAGGCCTTGCAATGTGACACGAATGTTGCCAGCATTGTTTCGACAATGCCACTTACTGCTCCGAATGTAAAGCCCATGGCTTTACCAGCTATCAAAACTATAAACATTTATCCTGCATTGAGGGCTGCATCTACAATCACTGGGATTTATTGAGATAAACACCACGGTGGGATAGCTGTGATATTTTTAGGTAACAATAAAATGACATGGAAGGCAAAGATTACTGCAAGGAAGCCGGGACATTTTTGAGTGCATGATTTAGATAGCCAGAAAGCGATAGACTGGGTTAATATATATATGTTAGAATCCAGTCAGTTATGTGTAGCTTTTAAAATGTCACAGGACTTATACAGGAAGGGCAGCACTTGTATTTTGTATTGGATGTGAGGGTTTATATAAGAGTAGCAGATAATGTTTACTATAAGTGGTGAGTCTGGCTTGGCTTTTTTATTTAATCCTTACTAATTATTTAAGACCAGTGTTACCAGCATTTTATAAGTGGTGAAATTAAGACTTAGAGAATTTGAATTTCCTAAAGAAACAGTAAATGACAAAGCCTTTAATGATGCCATGCTGTTACCTAAATAATGTAGATTTAAAAGCATTCAGGCAACATTTATTGAGCTCCTATTAAATGGGCATATGCATGGGTCATATACATAATCCATAAATTACAAGTATGGGCTCCATGCCCTTAAGGAGTTATGGATATACAAGAAAAGGTAAACGTCGGTATAAAACAACTTAGGACACCAGAGGTGTCATAAGGAACCATCTGCTCTTGCCTGGACAGTTCTGGTAGCCTTTTGACGGGTCTTTCTATCTTCCCTTTATTTCTCTGCTCCCAATTTCTATTCAGCAGCCAGAATGATGCTTTTAGAACCTGTGGCAGAATATATCCTTCCCCTGCCCGGAATGCTTTAATGGCTTACTGTTTTACTCTGATTAAAGTTCAAAACCCTTACTATGACTTCTAAGTAAGAGCTTGATCTGAAAGGCTCCAGCTTAATACAGCTACGTTTCAGAGCCCATCTACCCCTCTCCAAAAACTCCAAGCGTCTGTGCTCTGGACTTAACCGTTCCATCTACCGGAACACTACCCTCTCAGCTGCAGGATGTGCTGCTTCACTTTCTGCATGTCACTGCTCAAATGTAACCTGATCAGGCATTTTTTCTGACTACCCAAGTAGGAGGTCTAACCCTTCTACACCCAGATACCGTCCTCCCTGTGCATTTCTTGTCTTCATAACAGTTATGATAGATTCCCATATATTTGATGTTTGTGCCTCCCCCACATATTTTTTTCCACTACTCAAACGTATGTTTTATAAAGCCAGAGATTTTTGTCTCATCTGCATCTGTGGTACCATCATCTAGAGCAGAGTGCTTGGTACACACTCTGCACTTGGTAAATATTTGGTAAATGAATGACTAAGATGAAATGCCAAATGAGTGTTAGGACAGTAGTATGGGAATCCAGAAAAAGTAAAATATTGGCTGTCATGGCTTATGAAAGCTTCCTCTAAGAGGCAAAACCTAAATGATGAAGATTCCATTGGATTTGGAATGAGAGAAAGAGGGGAGGAAAGGCAGTCCAAGGAGAGTTAACCAATATAAACAGAGACATTAGACAAGGCAGTAATCAGAGCTACAGTAATGCTAATATGCTGATCTCCAAAAACGAAACTAAAACAAGAAAACTGCTAATAGCTGATCTGTGAAAATTCAACTTTACCTCACTGAAGGCTAATTTACACTTTCCCCCTTTAGTAGCAAATCCCATTCTTCCTAGATATTTATTTTATTTTATTTTTATTTTTTAAAGATTTTATTTATTTATTTGACAGACAGAGATCACAAGTTCTTCCTAGATTTTATCTTTCAACTAGTGTCAAGTCCAAACTCACTGGAAATATATTTAGAGAATAGATGGAATTTGTTTTAAGCCATGAAAAAATAAAATAATGAAAATAACATAGAATTTAATGTTTAAATTAAGCATGAAGTTACACATATGAAGATTTCTCGTGTGCCTGAAAGACAAATAAAATAATAAAACAGTAAAAAATCAGCTGTAAAAGGGAAAGGATCTTTATGAATTAAGAGTAATTTTTTAAAAGACTTTATTTACTTATTTGACGAGAGAGAGTACAAGCAGGGGAAGCAGCAGGGAGAGGGAGAAGCAAGCTCCGCTGAGCAAAGAGCCCGATATTGGGCTTGATCCCAGAATCTTGGGGATCATGACCTGAGCCTAAGGCAGATGCTTAACTGACTGAGCCACTCAGGTGCCCACAGAGTAATTTTTGTATTAATTCAAATAAGCTGTACTTTAACCTAGTATAAGTATATATTTTTATTGTAAAGTTCAATATTAAAGGCTGAATTGTGTTTTCCCCCCAAATTCATATGTGGACATTAGCCCTATTACCTCAGGGTGTGAATGTATTTGAAGACAGGATCTTTCAAGGGGTAACTAAAGGAGAATGAGGTGGTGAGGGTGGGCCGTAATTCAATCTGACAGGCATCAACAACAACAAAAAAAAATTAAAAAAGAGCGAACTGGGCATTCAGAAATATCTGCATCCAAGGAGCTGGCTGGAAGTCTCAGAGCTTTTTTCCTAGAGCAAGCTGGGGTTTGCACATCACCTACCTGGATGTCTCTCTAAGAGACACTCCAAGAAAGAACAATAATCATTTAACAGAAATGAGAAAATGGTGAGGTGTAGCAGTTGTCAAAAAAAAAAAAAAAAAAAAAAAAAAAAAAAAAGGAGAATTTGGAAGCAGACATGTATGGAATGAAGGCCATGTAGAGACAGCCACGGAGAGGGGCCTCAGAAGACACCAACCCTACCTTGATCTCAGACTTCTAGCTCCAGAACTAGGAGGAGATAAATTTCTGTGGCTTCAGCCACCAGTCTATGGTTGGTGGCTGTCTATTACTTTGCTATGGCAACCCTAGCAAAGTAATATAGTCAGTGCCATGTTTTTACGTGTCCAATGTGAGGTGTATGTAACACACTACCTGAGTAGAACTTACTGCAGAGTAGGTGTTTATAGATACCGACTCCATTACATCACTGTGAGACCCCAGGGGGAAACTAAAGTTTGTGTAGCTGTGAACTGATTATCAACCCCTAAGAAATTCATAGTCCTCTTGCATCAAAAGCCCTGACTCATATTCGGACTTGGTTGGGAAAGTTTCATGCAAACTTGTCGCTTTTCTCTGAGAGTTTCCTTTCTCTACAATTCTCTGCTTTCTAACCTGAAGCTCCTCTGACTTTGCTGACTCCGATGGCAACAGTAGCCCTCTCAGCTCACACCTTGCACACCTTTGAAGTGTTGGTGAGTTAACACTCCAGGGCCAGCTTTCAAACAATGGGTGACAGTATCCAATGGACAAAGGTGCCTGCCTCTTACCTTTTAACAAGGCAGTTCTGTGAGGCCATTCCTTGTGCTTCTCAAGAGGTCCTGGGGGAATTGTGTTGCTCACAGCAGCAATTTCAATACCCATTCTTGTATTATCTTGTCTACAATTCTCTTTATCCCCTCATGGCTTCTCAGTAGGATGACTTTCCAAATGACCTAGCCACACACAAGTACCTGTCTTAGATTATGCTTTTGAGGGAAATCAGCCTAAGAAAGTTGACATAAGAAGAAAGTGTGAAATGTAGCCCCTCAGGTGTCCAGGTCACTCACTAGTCAGATGGCAACAGGATTATTCCTGGTGTGCTGGGGTATCACAATTACTCAGGCTCTTCTTACCTGTGCTGCATAGAAGATGAACAAAAAACACTATCCTGCATGGTAGCTCTAGCCCTTGAATGGGAGTAGACAATGACACTTTAGAAGGATAGCAGAATTTGCTGGGGTTTTTTGTTGTTGTTGTTGTTTGTTTGTTTTTAACTTTCATGATCAGCCAGCTATCAACTTAGGGCTTTCATGAGAGGTAGGAAATCTTCCTATCAGCATCTAAAGAGATCTTCAACTCTTGCAGCCACAGGCAGAATGCCAAAACCCCTGTTCAAGATTTAATTATAAGGATGGCAGAGCTGATTGGTAATTGAATGTGTATCCTTGGCAGATCTCTGATTTTAGGGTCAGGGCCTTGATAGGGGAGGAGAAGGATCTAGGAAGGGGGAAACTTACACTTTGAAATTCCCTTGAGCCCTTTGGGCTGGTAGAAATACCCCCTTCCCCTTGTGCAGAGAGACGCACTGCCACTCTCACCTGAAGGCAATGAAAAGACCTCATCAGAGACTGTTGCTTGACAAGGTCATGCTTATCCTCAAGATCTCCTCCAACATCCCCTCATTGTCTCCAGACTAAAAATTAAGATGAGTTCTTGGTATAGCCTGAGTGGGGAAGTGCACTCCCTTCTCTTGGAGGAAATAGTTGTGTCATCCAAAGAATCACTAGATCTAGCTGATAAGAACTGGCAGCTACTAGGAGGACATATGCCAGAATCCTGGAGTGGATATTGCAGGTTTTGGATTGGGGGGCTGGAGACAAAATATCAGGTTGGATAATGGAAGATTTGATGATGTAGGAGCTACGTCCATGAATCAATTTAGTAGCTAAGCAGGGTCACCTGGAGGCAGTCCCAATGCCCTGCCAAGATGGTTCACTGAAACTTAAATGCAGTGAAAGTCCACAGAAAATGAAGTAGGTTTGGTAAAATGGCCTTGGCAGAATATCGAGGAAGACATCAGGAGATGGGTATTTTTGGAATGAACTTATTATGTGAGAACAAAGAACCCAACACCTGACCATTTTTCCTGGAAAGGCTGGGTGGGCACTGCAATAAGGAATACACTGATGAAAAGAGCATTGGTATCTTTGAGAAGCCTGGTTTCCTCTGTAAACCAAGGCTGAAGTAGGAAATGCTTCCATGGAACTAGAACCCCTAGTAAACAATGAGGACTACAGGGATGATAGGGTTCCAGAAGAGCAGAACCCTGTGGCACCATTTAGTTAAGGTGGTTGTGATTATTAAACTAGTAGCAAAGCCAGAGATCCAACCAGGTTGCCTTAGCCTGAAAGCTCACAATCAAAGTGTTCCCAACAATGAGGCAGATGTGTATCCAAGCATATTGTTTGCCTTGAATAGCCATAAAAACAAACAGAAGTAGTGAGCAAAAGGCTGACATTAACTGCCTCACACCCAGACCCATCAGCTGAGGTTGAAGCCAGGTCCCTTGAGGAAGAACCCTGCAATGCCACTACAAATTACTACAATAAATGTTCCCAATACATTCCCCAAGGGACTGAAAGCCATTTGCCCAAGGAGGAGCATGCTGTGGAAAGTGAATTACAGGGGGACAAAATTGACACCAAAGTCTGTGTTATCGTGTGGCCAATGTGTCTATGGACTCCCCCAGGTGTAATTGGTACTGACGTGCTTAGCAACTGATAAATCCCTCTCTGACCTGTCGTTAAGAATTCTTGTGCTAGGAAGGGCCAGGTGAAAGCTCCTAAAATCATATGACCTCCCTGGGCCAGAATGAAAAATCAGAAGCTTATTGTGCCCAAGAGGGATTGCAGAGATTGTACCAGGAAACACTTAAAAAAATGTACAGATGATGACCTCCATCATAACCCATTTAATTCATCTTTCTGGTCTTTGAAAAAAAAACAACAACAGGAGTTTCATGGTGTTATTTTGGTAGATTCTGTAAACTTAACGAAGTGGCAGCTCCAATTTTTGTTAAAATAGATAAAACAGCCTCTCATATTTGTCTTATGGTTATTGAGCTGGCAAATGTCCCATCCATAAAAGCAGAAAAAAAGCTCTTCGCTCCCTTGTGAAAATGACTTCAGTACACATTACATTCACTGCCTTTTTCTAGGGCTAGGTAACCTTCTCATTCTCATTCTCAACATTCTCAACATCTCAATCTCAACATTGAATCCCGCAGGAACCTTGATTGTCATGAAGTTCTCCATATCATTGATGTCATTCTCATTGAATCAAGAGAACAGGAGGCAAGTGCTCGATATTCCAGGAAGATATTTTAGAAAAAGTATCACAGCGTGGGAGATAAAACCTATAAGGGCTCAGAATCTGCCCAATTTAGGGGCATCTAATGGTTTATGAGTCGGCAGCATCGTCTCTTAATTTGGTTTCACCGGACATTAGACCTTGAGAAAAGAACTTGTGTGCAAGTAGTTTGTTTGGAAAGCCATCTCAGGAAGCAGAAGGTAAACAAGAATGAGAAGAGGTGGGAGAATGAGCAAAGGCAATACTCTGGAAAGCCTGCAGGACTGGAGTTTGGATCATTTATTTACAGATGAGTGTGAGTTTCAACTTTCAAAACATACATAAGTATTTTCTAAAAAACACATGTGGTATTGAGGAGACCCTGGAGCAGGAATCAGAGAGACTCATAGGGTCTGCTGGAGCTGAAACATTGCAAGTACCAAGTGGATCTGAGCTCTCACCAGAGCTGTGGCTTAAATCAGAGATTGGCTGAAGGAAAGTCATATGAGACACAGAAGATTTGGCTACATCTTTTCAAGTGAAAGAAAATCTGTTGCACTTTGCAGTCCTTACTGAAGAGAGAGAGAGAGAGAAAGAGAGAGAGAGCCAGCACCTGATGGCCCCTCAATTTTGGAGGTCACATATACCACATTTAGGAATAGTGTCAACCCATTCATGAGGTAACTCAAAAGACTTTCAGCTCTAATTGTGGCCTGGATCTGCTCTGTAACAGATTCAGGATGTACTGGAGTATCAGTAGCTCTGACACTTGACATGTGTGACCCAGTAGATTCATCGGGGGCTGGAGGCATCAACTATAGAGGATAGGGTTAGGTGAACCTCTGGAAAACACCAAGACAAGAATCACAGCTCAGCAGCAACACAGACCTTTTTTAAGGATTAGTTGGCTGAATAGCTTGGTGGGATCTGAAAATGCAATACTGCTCTACTGCAGCCCTCCTCATGGATGGCCCTAAGAAGGCATTTGGGTGTCTGGGCACCTGGGTGGCTCAGTCAGTTAAGCATCTGCCTTTGGTTCAGGTCATGGTCCAGGGGTCTTGGGATCGAGCCCCACACTGGGCTCCATGTTCAGTGGGGGGTCTGCTTTTCCTTTCCATCTTTCCATCTGCCCCTCTCCCCACTTGTTCTCTCTCTCTCTCTGAAATAAAGTCCTAAAAAAAAAAGAGAGAGAGACATTTGGGTGAAATGTCCCCATGAGACAGAGCTGTGAGCACTTGATTGTCCACCTTGCATGGAGGGAGAAATGGCCTCTTCTGTCTTAATTAATGTCTACTCTGGTCAGGGGTCTAGAAGGTACAAAACTGACAGATTGAAGATGGAACTCTGGAAAAGGCATGTGCATAGATATAAGGGTGTGTACACAAAATTCATGAATCATGACTTAAAGTTATTCTTCCTATAGTATCTTTATCACAGAGGAGGCACACAGTGAACAAGTGGGCAGGATGACTTGTCCAATGTATGTTAGTTAACATCTGTTCTCAGCTGCTTCAGTGTCTGCCTGATCTGCTCATAGAATAGTCATGATGTTAAGAAGGGGTAAATGCCTGTCCCGGGCAGCTAAAGCTCCTGTTTACTAAAGCTGGTAGAAGTCTTGGAATGTCAAGCCTGTCAGCAGCAAAGACTGATGGTAAATCCTGAAAGGAGAGGAGTCAGCTGCTTGATTGATTACAGAACAGCCTGTCTTTTCTGGAGAGAGCAGTGATTTGTCCTTATGGAACTGGTATCTCCTTTGTTATGAATTTTTCTTGTTCACATGGCTTTTGCCAGCCCTACAATCTGATGAACTTATAAAATACCTGATTTTCTGACTGCTTCTGACTACAGGACCCACTTTATGGTAAAGGAGGTGTCACAAAATGATACATGATCATGGGTTCTACTGGTATTACTGGGTGGTGTTGCATCTCCTGGAAGCAGCTGGCTTGGTAAGACATTGCTATGCTCTAATGAACATCAAATCTCCTTCTCAGGAACCATACCCTGATAGAGTTGGAAGACTATCATCCAGGATCCTTATATGCCTAAAACCCACAACTGATAGATATGATCTTGTGCACACAGAGCTAGAATATCAGTCTGGGAACCAAGAACTGGAAACAATATTGGCCTTTCTCCGAATGCCTCCCAGTGACTCCGCGGGAGAATCTGTGCTTCCCATTCCTCTACTAATTAGAGATTCTGATCTCCATGGAAGAACCAGGGACCATAATAGGAGCCACTGAAACTAGAGTTATGACTATACTTTGATTATTTGGGTACCTCGTAGTAGTGGGCAAGCAGGTGGTGGAAAGACCTGGATTCTTATCAGGACCTGTTCATTATGAATACTACTCTATTTAGTGGGGTCAAGGACGATCTATGTTGGCAAAGCTAGGGATTCAGTGGGGTGTCTCCTGGCGTTTCCAAGGTGAGCAAAACTGCAGAAAGCAATAGCAGCAACATGACCTGAGAAGGGCAAAGCAACTAAGGGCTCAAGTGTCTCAGTTACCCCACTAGGCAAGCAATCAGCTATGGTGCAGGCTAAGGGTAAAATAAATCTAAGACGGATGTTGGACAAGGAAGAAGATGGCCATCAACTATAGCCTCAGCTCGTGTTGTAACAGCAGGCTCTCTGGTTGATTCTGTTAACCCTTGAGAATGAAATCTTCTGTATACGCATGCATGCATCTGTGCGCACACATGTGCACACACACACACACACACATACACACACACACTGTCCCTTAAAAGGTTTGGGGAAGTTAGTATTCCCAGGCAATGTTCCTGGGGAAGGAGGGGCAGCTGTAAGTACTTCTGCATTCTATCCCTCAGGACAATTCTTTATGGGAGGGCTCTTTATGCTTCTCAGGTTCTCAAACATCCTGGCAAATCATCTTGGCATAGTGTTAAGACTTAGATTCTAGGGTCAGACTAAATTTATATCCTGGCACAGGGACTTGCTTATTGGGTGTCTTTGAGTAAATTACCTAAATCTTCTAAGGTTCCAGTGTTCCAAGGTATAAAATGGTGATGATAACAGTACTTAATCTGGTTAGTTGCATTACCAAGTGAAAAAGGGTTAAATGTGGTTAAATGGTTAGCACAATGGGTATTATCTGTTAAGCCCTCAATAAATGTTAGCTATTATTACTATTACTATTTTTATTTTTGGGAGGGAGGAACAGAGGGAGAGGGAGAAAGAAAGAGTCTTAAGCAGGCTCCATGCCTAGGGCCAAGCTGTATCTCACCACTCCGAGATCATGACTTGAGCCAAAACCAATAGTCACTCTGGCTTAACTGACTGGGCCACATAGGCACCCTATTAATTTTTTTTAGTATCATTATATATATATTTTTATATCACCTACTATTGTTATATATAATTGTTAACAAGGAGTCCTGTTCCCCCACCTCCATTCTTGAAAGAATTCAGAGCAGGCAACTTTTAATAGTGGTCAGAGAGAAAGTACCCTCTTAAGCTGGGGGGGGGGGTGCGGGCAGACCCAGAGGTGGCAATTGCTCAGAGGTTATGGGTCCAAGCCAGGACAACCTCTGACTGAGGTTGCCTCCAATCATCTAAAGGATTCATTGTACAGATGGGGAGGGGTTGATTTTGGACCTATGTGGTCCTTGCAGGAATGATCATGGCAGCCATCCCCTGAAAGAGAGCAGGGGTCAAAACCTCATTGTAAATGTATTATAAGGAAACTACGGGTTGTTTTAGGGCCATTATATGGACAAGCACTTACAAGTTCCTTAGGGCTTCTTGGCTGTGATCAGAGATCAGTGGTGGTTTCTTTCTCAGGTCACAGAGTCCTATTCCCTGTATCTAGCTGATTGTGTACTCTATATCATCATTTACATAGTATTATTATTGGTCATCTCTTTTCTATCTACTTCAATAGCATTTCCAAGCTAGACAGTTCATTGGTAGATGTGTGGTTCCAGGTGCACCGAACAGAAAAAGGACCACTTACAAATCATATATGCAGCTGGCACTTGGACATGGCCCTGAGTAAGACAGACACTGATTCTTGCCCTCACAAAGCTCACAGTCCTGGGGTGGAGAAACTTACACAAGTACTTACAATGCGATTAGTGTTAACGATAAGAGGATTAGTTCTAGGGTGGGATGGAAACTATGGATTATGCCAAGGAGACTATGGCTATAGATTCAGTTCCCCAGGAGGATGATTGACTCCCAAGGCTACAGAGTTTGTTCTGCTCTCTCTCAAATGCACAGAGGTTCACCCAGTCTGGGCCACCGGGGACCTGAGTCCTCTCTCCCCTTCTTTCTTTGCATGAATAATTTGTGTAGTACAAAATTCTGCAAGAAGAATTCAAACATATAATAAGAACGATGGGCTATTTTACTTGTTTAGCAACTAGATTGAGAATCCCTTTTGTGACAAGTTTTATTTTATTTTTATTTTTAAAAAGCAATTTGTTAAGCCTCTTACAAGATTATTCCTAAACTGCTTTCTGTGGAGGGTTAATCTTTTTACCGTTTGGTTCCTTTTACTTCTTAGAGCAGTACTAATAGAAATATGATATACACTACATATGCAATTTTAAATTTCCTGCTAGTTACATTAAAAAGGTAAAATGGAAAAAGTGAAGTTAATTTTAATAATGTTTCATTTAACCCAATATAGATGAAAGATTATCATTTCAATATGTAATCAATATATTTTTAAAATTATTTTATTTATTTATTTGACAGAGAGAGAGAGGGGACATAAGTAGGAGGAGTGGGAGAAGCAATCTTCCCGCTGAGCAAGGAGCCAGATGTAGGACTCAGTCCCAGGACCCTGGGATCATGACCAGAGCCGAAGACAGATGCACACAGAAATCCCTGTAATCAGTATTGTTAAAGAACTAAAATTCAGCTTAGTAAATTTGAAGATCTAATTGGCTTTGTTAAGACATTCAGGAATCAGGCAGTATCCCATCTAGAAACTAGAAGGGAGTTACAAAATGAAAGGTTTTTGTAAGAAGCAGGGTGGGGCAAGGAAATTATTAGCAAAAGAAAGGATCTGTTCGACAAGATCACCTTCCCTGGGAGTCTTATTAGGTGGACTACTTCATTTTCCTTTGAGGGATAGAGAGGACCTATTGGACAGATTGATTCATTGGTGCTGACCAGAAAATTCCTGACTGACAAGTTAATACTGTTTCTTGGGGAGGTTGAAACTCCCAAACCTCTTGGTTTGGAAGAAGGTTTCCCCAAGAGAGAAACCTCTTGGGGAGGTTGAAGCCCCAGTTTGCTGACTTGGCCTAGCATAAGTGACTCCATCTTGAGCCTGTGCTTGCTTTGCTTTGCTTCCGCTTTTTTCTTTTTTCTTTTTTTTTTTGCTTTTAAAAAAATAAAATAAAAATTATTAATGAGATATTTTGTTTTCATTTTTACCTAAAGTCTTAAAAACCCAGTTTGAATTTTCACACTTCCAGTGCGTCTCAGTTCTGATCAGCCCCAATTCAGCTAGCACATGGCTATTGTGTTACAGAAATTGTAGCGCATTTTAATCCATTCTGGTAGTACCTTCGGAAGGAGACAGAGTTGACAGTGCTAGAGAAAATCCATGAGCACAGACCAAAGCTGCATGGAGGAAGGAGAGAGAAAACAGGATCCTCAGGGTGGTCTGGCTGAGAAGGGACTGGGGAAACAACATAGATATCTTACTGGAATGAATTGGTTATGAATGAATATCTAATCTGGAACTCCACACACCAAAGGTAAACATTACTCTTGTGAAATTCTGCTCTTATTGCCTCTGTGTTCTCTAGGCACAGATTTTGACCATCTAACAAAGGAAAGTTAAACTTGCATTCCTGTCTAAAAGTGATTGCTTTCTATTTTCAAATAAATTCAGTAGAAGAGGTCCTCATAGATACAAAGAAGTTTGAATTTTGCATATCCCTTGAGCCAGGGCACTCCATTGTCTGACTCCAGGGCCTCCCACATTGGTGTTTTAGAAAATAATATTGCAGCAGGGAATAGAAGGCTGCTCTGCATTTTTGGAACAAAACAGTTGTTACTTAGCAAAACCTAGTGCTGGACAAATCAATCTTGTACCTATATCAAGGGCAGAACTATTCAAAGGAAGTGTTTATCAACAAATTTCTCCCAAGATGCTTTATGGAAATGGTAAGTTTTGATTCACTGATACAATTGAATAAGTAACAGTTTATAGGTAGTATCAAAACTTTGATTTGTCTGTAAAATCTATTATAGTTTATTTTACTTTTTTTTTAAACTGACTTCTGTAATAAATAAGTTGAAAGATTTTATTAGACTAGCCTGATTTGTGGAACTCACACTAATATTTGGCTAATTGTAGTTGTGGTTAGAGGCAATTTGCTCTGCTCAACGCTAGAAAGTAGGTAAAAAAATCAGCATGCAAAACACATTCTGGAAGGTCTGCCAAGAAACTAATAGTATAATATAAAGGTATATTTAATATTATAATATATAAAATAATAGCAAAATGTAATTGACATAAAAACTTCTTGCTAGGGGCACCTGGGTGGCTCAGTGGGTTAAAGCCTCTGCCTTCAGCTTGGGTCATGATCTCAGGGTCCTGGAATCGAGCCCCACATCAGGCTCTCTGCTCAGCAGGGAGCCTGCTTCCCTTCCCTTCTCTGTCTGCCTCTCTGTCTACTTGTAATCTCTGTCTGTCAAATAAATGGATCAAATCTTTAAAAAAAAAAAAAACAACAAAACTTCTTGCTAAATACACTGTATTTTTGCATTTCAAAGAACCAAAGAATCAGAACTAAGGGAATCTTTGTTTTATTCTATGCTATTTCAGTTTATAACTAATATTGGATCAATTTATGACAGATATGTTTTTGCTTATTTTTATTTTCTCTGTATTCTAGAGGAGAAGTTTCTACAGTTAAGTAAATATAATTAAATGAAGTCTGGAGAGGTATGTGACATGGCTATTTTCTTTAAATTTTTAAGATATTGTATATAATGTTTAAGGAAATGATTACTTCTTTCCACTTAAGAGACTCTTAATCTTAGGAAACAAATGGAAGGTTGCTGGATGGGAGGGGTGTTGGGGGTTGGGGTAACTGGGTGATGGACCTTAAGGAGGGCACGTGATATAATGAGCACTGGGTATTATATAAGACTGATGAGTCACAGTGCTGTACCCCTGAAACAAATAATACATTGTATGTTAATTAATTGAATTTAAATAATAATAAATAAATAAGTAACACTTATGAGTCCACACTGATATAAATAATTAACTGAATAAATAAATAAATACATGATGAAGGGACAACTCTTTTTTACCAAAAAAACTCACAACCCCCCCAACTCTTCTTTTGACTTAAAAGCTAAAGCCCTTAAAATGAAATTTTATAATCAATGACCAGTAAAATAGTCCAAAAAAATTGATAAATTTAAAACCCTAGAAAAATATTAGCTCACTTTTTTAATGTCACTTATGTTAATGACTGAGGCCTCATTATTTTCCTTTGTTATACTGAAAACATCCTGATGCATTTCTCCATAGGTATCTGCTTAAGATATTCATAGGCATTCTTATTATTCTTATACAGAACAAGACAAGAATGAAATACCACAATGAGGGTTAATGTGATGATGGCTTTTCTCAGTTACATGAATTAGTCTTAAAAATTAGAGTTTATCTTTTCTTATCAGAAATTTGTTACCATGAATTGTTTCTCCTTTGAATCAAGTCTATTATACATATGGTTGCCAATTCGATTATACCATATCATAAAAATTTAGTGTTCTTCTATGGGAGTTGTTACTGGGTTATTTTTCATTTTGAAGGTATAATCAAGTCCATAAATTGCCAACATGACTATTGAATTTTTTTTTAAATATTTTATTTATTTATTTGACAGATAGATCACAAGTAGGCAGAGAGACAGGCAGGGAGAGAGGAGGAAGCAGGCTCCCCACCTAGCAGAGAGCCTGATGTGGGGCTCGATCCCAGGACCCTGGAATCATGACCTGAACTGAAGGCAGAGGCTTAACCCACTGAGCCACCCAGGTGCCCCATGACTATTGAATTTAAAGCAACTATTTGAAGTCTCTTTTTTTAGTAGCCCTTTTAGAAACTCCTTCCCTCCCCTCCTTCTGAAGTTCTTTAATCAATTTTGGTCACAATCAAATAACATGTGAACATGATTCTGCTGCCTTTCATTTTATTTCATTGCAATAATTATTCATGAAATCAATTTTTAAAATTTTTTTATTTTTATAAACATATATTTTTATCCCCAGGGGATGAAATAAATTTTTATTTCATATCTATTTCTATGTACATATTTTTGTTTTCCCGCTTAACCTGTGTGATTATTTTATTGTGATTTAGGTCTTAGCAATATAAATTCTTCTAGAAATAAAATATCTAGCTTTCATTCACTTAGATATTTCGTATTATCTGCAATAGAACCAATATGGAAAGAGAAATTTACTTAGACAGTTTCTTGTAACAATAGCTAATCGGATTCACCATGAAAAAAAGGCTGCAGACCAACATAACTTGGAGAAAAATTGTAGCATTTTGGTTTACTTCATTTTAGCATGCTGTGATGTGAAAGATGAGTTCTTCCTTACTTTTGTTCTCCCAGTTTTTTTCTTAACTTTCCAAAAAGATAATGGAATAAAAATAAGAAAACAGGAGACGTTTTATTGGCAGGTATGATAATATATAAAGCTGAAGGACTAGGGAATAAGCATTGCTAGCATCAGGATGTACTCAGACATTATACAAAGGCTCTAGGTCCAAGGGCTGAACATAACCTCTATGAAGAATATCTGATTCTAGGGAGATCTAGGGCATATCATTTTAACAGATAATATTTAGTTGTTCCTTTTTTTAAAAAAAATTTTGTATTTATTTATTTGAGAGAGAGAGAGTGAGCGAACAAGTGTGGGCGGAGGACAGAGGCAGAGGGAGAAGCAATCTCCCCGCTGACCAAGAAGCCCAGTGAGGGTCTCCATCCCAAGACCCTGGGATCATGACCTGAGCTGAAAGCACTCAACCCACTGAACCACCCAGGCACCCTACTCAAGTGTTCTTAAAGGCCATTGTCTTGTCTTGTCTTGTTTTGTTTTAAGTCGCATCCCTGTCTTATATGAAAGGCACTCTTGATAGGAGCCTTGAGAAAAACAAGAGTTGTGCAGGAGCTGCATCTTCTCGTTCAAATGAGTGGCAACATCCAGCAATCCTTATCAAATATCAGTACAGTTGACTCTGACACATTCGCATAGCCCCAGTACTCCTGTAGAGCTAGTGCATTGTTGCTCTACTGTCGGTTATATGAAAGTGTAAAAGTGACCTACTACATGGCCAAACTTGGTCTTTTACTACCTGTTGGGAACTGACACGCGGCTTGCTCCAATACTCCGCTTCTTAAGAAACATCATCTCAGAGGTTTCCATTGCTTTGCTTTGCACGCATTTGAAGAGGATAAGGTGTTTGGACATTCTAAGTAGCTAATTTAGTTTTATACTGCATTAGCTGCGTTCAAGCAGATAATCCCACGAAACACGTTCAGTTACATAAGAGAGACAGCCATAATGAAAAGATTCATCCTTGCTTCCAGTCTAAGCATCCTGCTGGGATAAGAGTTTTGTAGCAACACAGTCTGACAGCTGGTTAGTTAATAAGCTTGCAGCACCAAAATCATTGTAGATAAGCTGAATTGGACTTCTGGTTTTGAAATAACACTTATCATTAGCTCTGCATATCTGTTAACTTCTATGTAAAACTGCACACACATGTATGTCTATCATACAGTGCATGTGTAGAAGTGTTAAATGCTTTTGGTACAAGGTTTGAGTTGTTTAAAATATATATATATTATATGCATATTATATATATATATATATTTATTCTGTGAGGTAAGTAATTGTTAGCATAACACATCTTAAAAACATTGCTTAAATTAAATCTCACTCCTCTGTCTGTGGGGGCTACAGCTATAAGTACTGATGATCTTTGATCAAGTTTTTAGGGATGGTGTAGCAAAATGAATGCTACTGGAAATCCAGAGATTTGAATTTTGAATGAAATCTCTGCCATTGGCATACTTTCTACCTGTGAGAAGTAGTATCCTCCTAAAGATCCCTCCCCGTGCCCTCTTTGCCAAATAGATGAACAATTAATTCCCTGTCTTGAGCCGCTGCAATTCTCATGAATCACATGTTGGCTTCTTTTAGAGCAGAAACCACAGTATTTTGTAGTATCTGTGCTTTCTCTCTGTTCCTTACTTAGCTGGGAGCTTTAAGAAAGAAGTGGCTGTATCTTATATTTATTCTCCCTGCCTAATACAGGGCTTGCTTTATGGTGGCATTCAATGAGTATGAGGTAAATGAACAGATTTATATGTAAGAAGTTGGAGTGGGGTATCTTTAATGGCTCTTAATACTTCTGTTTATAACTTGACACGGAGTTGGCATCGTGCTTGATCCAATTGGTCTATAATACATGTGGCTGAGTGAATGATTCCCAAACCTATTATTGAATTATTTCAGGTTGCAAATTCCTGAATTGACTGGGTTTGTCACAGATATCTGAAGTGCTTTATTCATTGGTTTGTGACGTATTAAGAGTAATTTGAATATTTTATAGTCATTCAGTCACATTCTGAACCTCAATGATGGAAGAAATTATTTTCAGGGCTGTTCATGAAACAGTGCAATCTGAAGGTTATTTTACCACACCTTTAAAAATGTATTTTTGATTCTTAATCTTATTAGATTAGTAAACACATTAGTTACTGATGTTGCTGAAAGGAGCAGCGATGCCATAGTTTTAAATTTTTTTGAAACCTCCAACGAGGACATACATGCACAATGCAATTCTGGATGGTTGACATATATAAAGGCATGGGAATTTAAAGATAATGATATTTAATATACAAATGTGATTATGAAAGTTGAATAAGAGGATTATTTTACTCCTTCCTTTTCATGTATATGTAGGGAATCTTGGAAGAGAGTCAGCAATTTGGGGATTAAACTCAACTCTGGGATTATTTCATTTTCCCTTGAGCTTAATTACTAGGGTAGGCTTGAGACTACTTGTCAGAGAAAATGCTCCAAACTTCTTTTATGCTGACATTGATGTGATTCTTTATTTAAATATTTATATATTTTTAATTTTTATTGCTTTCTTTATGTTTTAATGTTACTCATGACTATATAACATATCCACATAGTTAAAAATTCAAAAGTTGCAAAAACATATGTAATGAAAAGTCGATCACACACCATGGGTCTCATTACTTAGTTCCCTCTCCTGGGGCAGCTGATGTTACTAGTATCTTAATATGTTTCCAGCAATATTATGCATAAGAAGTATAACACACACATATTTTTTCCTTTATGAAACTTAAGGTGGTAACATAATACATAATTTTCTGCATCTGGCTTTTTTCATCTAATGGTATCCTACAGGTTCCTAGTTGAAAAATTAGGTTCAGCCAACACAGGAGCTCAGGCTATATACAACATGTAACTTATCTTCTTGTTCTATTCATGTATATTTACTTTTTAATTTCTTAGTTTTATATATTTTTTCACTTATAAAAACTGGAAATTTATTTCTCACCGTTAGGGAGGCCAAAAGCCCAAGATCAGGGGGCTACCATGGTGGGTAAGGGTCCTCTTGAGGTCACAGGCTTCTTGTGGTATCCTCACATGGTAAACGAGCTATTCATTTATTTTTTATATCTGTCATTCTTATATTTTTCCATGTATATTTATATTATGTATAATTTCCATGCATTTAATCATGATGTTCGGTAGGACCAACCAACTGTTCCTTTCAACCTGGGTGTGTGGGAAGGAAGGAAAAGACAAAGTGTTTGAGGCCAGGAGGTAAGTTTAGACTCTGGGCTTCAAACAAAAATTTTTATGCAGAAGAGAGGGACTATGGGTAGACAAAGGTGAGGAAACTGTGACATAAGAATCATTAACATAAATGGGCCCCTAATGATTGTCCTCAAATCATTAAGAGTCTGTTACATAAAAGGGAATTAGGCTTATGTGGCTCTGGAAGGCAGTACTGGACCTAAACTGAAATCCACAATACATCATTTCTCATTCCCATGACTTGAAGCATAGTTGTTTTCCAAAATGAAATGGGTTGTCTCATGCACTGCACAGCAAAGACTGGAATGGGCTTTATCTGGGATGTTTTTATGCAAGGGGTCCCTGAACTATAGACATGAACTCGATAACCCCTTATGGTTTCCCACCATGACACGCTGTCTTCCAGAGCAGCGCTCCTGACCCCTTGGGGGCTGCCTGGCGGCTGAGACTGCTCCTTCTCCATCATGCAGCATCCTATAGAAGAAGCAATACCCACAAATCAGCCTTGCCAACAGCAGCTCATGATTGTAGGCAGAGGTAATGGTTACAAATCTCTTACCTGCTAACAGATTAGCATACCAGAAATAAAGGGGATTTCTTCTGTGTTAAAAATAATAGATAAATGTAAGAAGCATTTCAGACCTAAACAGCACCATTTCTGTGCTGAAAGAAAGTCCACATGGACCTAATTTTCCCTGTTAAGAGCACTTGGTTGTATATGTCAGTCTTTGTGAGTATGCAGTGAGTAGTAGAACAGGGCTGACTAGTTTCCTGGTCTAGTCTTAGGTTATAAAATCCTATAATTCTCAGTTTCCAGGAGGCTTCTTGAGAGCAGAGTTGGTGTCTAATACATCTAGAAGTTCCATAGCATCCCACCACAGTGTTGCTTAAAGAAGTATTTGTTGAATAAATCCATAAATCACAAGCTCAGTCAAGGCCAATTTCTTCCCTGTCTTATATAGATGTTTATAATGTTCATTATTGGTAGGTAGTGTTTTTCCTTCTGAGCCTTCATTCATCCTGCTTCACTAGCCTATACTATGTCCTTTTCATCAGTTTTTCTCTATGTTCTACACTCCTTCACATTTGGGGTCTGTTTTTTTACACATCATTATCTCTTTCTGTTTCCCCTTCTCTGTCTTTAGATACCTTAATACTTAATACCATTTAGTTTATACTAAGTTATCATACTCTTTTATTATTCATTACATATACTATGCGTTCTATATATACGTATATAGTGTATATGATATTATACAATGTATTATATAATATATATATATATATATACATATATGCCCTTCGTACTTTTTATATACCTGCTAAGTGTTCCCATATACCTCTCCCATAGTTTTCCCTATTAACAGCTGGTTTTAGAATGGTATATTTATTACAGTTGTTGAACCAATATTGATACATTATCATTAAATAACATCTGTAGATTACATTAGGGTTCATTCTTGGTGTCATGAAATGTATAATGACGCGTCATATTTCAGCCGTTACAGTATTATACAGTCTAGATTCACTGCCCTAAAAATCCTCTGTATTCATCCCTTCTTCCCTCTCTCATGAGCCTCTGGCTTTTTTCAGAATGTCATACAGTTAGACTTATACTAGCACATGGCCTTTTCAGATTGGCTTTTTTTCACTTAGTAACATGCTTAATTTAATGTTCCTCCTTATATGTATTGTCATGACTTGATAGCTCATTTCTTTTTATTGCTGATTATATTCTAGTGTATGGATCTACCACATTTTGTTTACCCATTTACCCATTGAAAGCCATATCTATTATTTTCTAAACTAAAGAGTATTTTTTTCCTTTGTGCAATATTTAAAAGATTAATTAAATAAAGGAGCAAAAACTATAGCTCATATATTTATTAGTTCCAGAAACAAAAGACTTTAGAAAATATGCTTCATAATGAAACATTTAATTAAAATCTCTTTGACTCTGAGATCAATAACCATATTTTGTCAATAAATGACAATATTTAGATTTTAAAAATAAACATGCATTTTGATAGGAATTGCATTGAATGTGTAGATCACTTTGGGTAATATAGACATTGTATTATTTTTATTTATTTATTTTTTATAAGTATATTTATTTATTTATTTATTTATTTCACAGAGAGAGACACAGCGAAAGAGGGAATATAAGCAGGAAGAGTGGGAGAGAGAGAAGCAGGCTCCCAGCCGAGCAGGGAACCTGATTTGGGGCTCAATCCCAGGACCCTGGGATCATGACCTGAGCCAGAGTCAGACGCTTAATGACTGAGCCAGCCAGGCACCCCACAGACATTTTAGTAATATTCGTTCTCCCAATCCATGAGCATAGAATGTCTCTCTATTTCTTTGTGTCATCTTCAATTTCTTTTATCAGTGTTTTACAGTTTTCAAAGTCTTTCATCTCTTTGGTAAGATTTATTCCTAGGTATCTTATACTTTTTGGTGCAATTACAAATGGGATAGATTCTTTGATTTCTCTTTCTGTTGCTTCATTAGTGGTGTATGGAAATGCAACAGATTTCCATACATTGATCCTATATCTTCCCAGCAGGAGGAAGGAAATAATAAAGACTAGAGCAGAAATAGGGGCATCTGGGTGGCTCAGTCGGTTAAGCATCGGACTCTTGATATCAACTCACATCATAATCTCAGGGTCATGGGATTGAGCCTCACATAGGGCTCTGTACTCAGCACAGTCTGCTTATCCCTCTCCCTCTGCTCCTCCGCTGACTTGTACTTTCCCTCTCTGTCTTGAATGAATGAATGAATAAACAAATACACAAAATCCTAAAATTGAAAAATTAATTAAAATGGATAATGCCCTAGCTATACTTATCAAAAAGAAAAGAGAAAGGACCCAAATAAGTACAATCACAAACGAGAGAGGAAAAATACCAACCAACACCACAGAGATACAAACAATTATAAGAGAATATTATGAAAAACTATATGCCAGCAAGTTGGACAACCAAGAAGAAATGGATGAATCCCTAGAAACATATAAACTATCAAAACTGGAAAAGGAAGAGATAGAAAACTTGAATAGACCAATAGCCAGCCAAGAAATTGAATCAGTAACCCCAAAAATCCCATGTTGTGTTCCAACAACCTGTGGGAAATCCCCTGTGGGAAGGAACTGAGGGCCCCACCAATGGCAAGCACCAAGTTGTGAATAGGTATGATGTGTTCCAATGAACCATTCTGGAATTATATTTACCTGACACTTCGCCACCACCCTTCCTGCACCCCCGCCGCCACCCCATGCCCTCCTGCCATGCTTTTAATTGACTGTAGCCCCGGTAAACATCATACCTCCGACCTCATGGGTTTTCCCAAGCGAGGACCACCCAGCTAAGCAGCTTCTGAATTCATGACCTACAGTACAGTAACTGTGAGACATACATATTCATTGTTGTTTTGAACCACTAGATTTTGTGGTGATTTGTTATGCAGATAACTGGTGGGGAAGAAATGTGTCAGATTGCTTTAGTTTCAAATAAAATAAGATCCAACTACAAGCATCTTAAACCATGAAGAGTTTGTTCTAGTACATATGTCCAGAGGGAGAGCAGCTTGGGTTGGTCAATCCTGGGGCACCGTCAAGGGCCCCAGGGCCTCACCACTTTCTGGTCTGCCATCCTTACCATGTCAGTGTTATCTCCTCCTCATGGAACCTCAGACCTGTAACTGGTGTCAGCCATCACCTGGACAAGAAAAGCACTTTTTCCTGTGTGTCTTTTTACAGATCAGGAAAATCTCTCCTTCACACATGGTGGCCAGAACTGGATAACATATTGCCCTTAAGCCAGTATCTGGTAAATGAGGTGGAAAAAGCAGGGACTTTGGAAGATACCTAATTTCTGGTGTAAGCAACTGGATGGAAGATAGTTCCTTTTTTTTTTTTTTCTTTTTTTCTTTTGGTGATGGTGTAAAGGAACTTGAAGAACCTCAACATCTCAGAGCTGGGTACGAGAGGAGCCAGTGAAGGAAAGTCCAGGTATGCAGGAGGTAGGAGGGAAGGCAGAGAGTGGTATTCTAGAAGCCACAAAGCCAGAAGGAGGGAGTGGTTAATTGTGTCCTATTTGCCCAAAGGTCCAAGAAAACAAGACCCAAAAGCGACCTTTAGATTTAGCCCCAAAGTTTCTGTGGAGTCGGGGGGAAGGAGGCAGATTTGTAAGAGGTTGGAGAACACAGAGGAGAGGAGCAAGTGGAGACAGCATGCCAATACAACTTGTCAGAGAAGCTTTGCCAAGAAGGGGTGAGGAAAGCTCTAAGGGGATACAGGATCAAGGAGATGGAGGATAAAGGCCGAAGACTGGAGCACATCTATATGCTAATAGGAACTTTCCCATATAGAAAAAGAGAATGATTGATGATATAGCAGAAAAGAAGGGCAGCTGAAGGTTTAACATCCCTGAGAACAACATACACACGTGCGCCCGTACACACACACACACCCCTATGCTGAATTTTAAGTTTAATTAATTATTATAGCACGAGTAGAATATTCGTTGTTTGGGGAGAATAATTTAAATAGTATGCCGGATCTATTAACCATTTTTTTGGTGAGGCAATTTTGCAACATGGCTAAGAATCCAGACTCCAAGAGACAGACTGTTGGGGTTCAAATCAGTTGTGCGACCTTCAGGAATTTACTTAACCTCTCTGTGCTCCACTTCCCTAAATTATAAGATGGAGATAGTGGTAGAAGTCTAGACCTCATAGGGTAGTCTTCAAGGTGATATGGGTACATATATGTAAAACCTTTAGAGCACTGTCTGGTGCACTATAGATGCCCAAAGTGCCAGTCACCTCCTTGGTGAGATTTGCTGGGTTTGGTTCTGCTAAGTAACCTAGGATAAAGATGCTGTCCTTAGGGGGAAAAAAATTGATTCAAATTATATTATTATTTTTACATACTTTTTCTGTAGAACTTTATAAAAAGTGTCCTATACCGAGTTTCAGTCTCCAGTGAGAAAGTGGAATTTACATTTCGAAAGACAGTTCTTAGTATTTGATACTTGTTATTTTCTGCTTGGGGGAACCCCCACCCTGACATATAAGAATTTGGAACACGTGGTAGTTAGACATTCATCAGAATGCACCCAAAGAATATTTGGGGGAGGCAGTCGAGGTGCCGCATTAAAGAGGGTAGTATGAAATGGAAGGTCCATACAGAAATCCCGTGCTCTGTGCACAGCACTTTCTTCCTCGCTCCCTCCACTGAATGTTAATTCCCACCCAGGACCGTCTACTTGTTTGCAGGAGTCTGCAAAGATAGAACATTTATAGGAATTAATGCTCTGTGGGTATACAAGACGTAGACCCTGAAGAACTAAAAAAGCATGAATAAATGTATTCCAATTACAGGCTAATGCAGGTAATGGGTTTATAGTACTTAGGGGTCTGGATCTGTTCTCTGACAGCCTGCAGACATTAGGAGCCCCTCATGGCTCGCCTGCAATGCAGGCATTATGGAGTGATTTTTACTTTACTGCCTTTTCCATCAGATCATCCCCTTTCTTTCACACACAAGGTTAATTCACTTCTTGATCACATTATTTCCTCGCTGCTCTTTGACAATATAAAAATTCTGAGTGGACAGCTCAATCCCTCTTCCATCTCAGATTTGATTGTTATGGTATTGCTCGGCGTCCCTCAGAGGCCTCCAGCAGCCTTTGCTGCGGTTTATGACACTTAAATGGCTCAGTTACAATTTCTCCATCTATTCACGAAATGCTGTTAATAACTCATTTCCAAAGAGGCCCTTCTTTATGTCTTGGCATTAAAGGAATTTTTATTAGGTGCCAGGATAGGTGACACACAGCCCCAGTAACCAAAGAGTTAATTAATCTGTTGAAATTTATTGCCTTTTATACTGCACTCAGTGTGACAGTCCCTAAGAGAAACAGATACTATATTTACAACCCGGGTTGAAATATTCAGTAATATGGTCTGCATACTGACCTACTCCATCAGTGTATGCCTTCTGCTGGAACATCCATTAATCACAGAAGATGAATTTGTGTAATCTGTCTTCTTTCTTATTCTGAGATTCCAATAAATATTGAAATAATAATTTATTGATTACCTTGCAATATAAATGTGGAGTAAAGTCACCCGAGACATTTGCATGGTAATGCATTTTGGAAGTTCTTGGCATTCTATGGGGACGAAAGGAGAAACTGCTAAGAGTGACACGGAATGCTCTTGTGGGCCAAATGCCAAACTGAATTTCATACTGTGTGTAGGGAAATGATATGGTAGCTTTTGAACTACCAAAAATCATAACCACAGTCATGATAATTGTGTTCTCCAAAGTAAAAATGAGTATTGATTATCACATTTGCACCTCACCTTCTTTGTGTATTATCCCCAGAATGTTTTAGGTCACAGATAATTTCTCTGTGGCATCTTTCACTTGTAAAGCCACTTCTTTCCTGCACTTAATACAAGCAAAGATGAAAAGGATATAGGAATGTCAAGTGCTATCTTCCATTTAATTCCAGTAAAATCTTCTGGGACCATTTTATTAATTCTTTGGGTTGAAATATGTATTTCCCAGGACTACAGTTTGGATCGTGCTTTGGGTTCTCATCCTAAATCTAAACTCAGTTCTATAATTTTCATGAATTGTTGCTGTTCCTCATAGGGCTTTACTTTTGACATAATTCTAGGATAGTGATAATTTTTGTATCCAATCTGAATTGGTCTGGAGACACTGGAGAGGTGCGTGGTGGGTGGACATGCCCTTGTGGGTCATGCATAACTATTGTGAAGGACTCAAAAACATGAAATGTCTTTGTATCTGGATATATTGTAGATGTATTTATGTTGCATTGGCTAAACATGAGCTGAATGACCAGCATTTCTGTTCTGCACATGTACCACTACTAGCGGCATTTCACCTTTGGGTTTGTTGTGGGCACCATTCTTCTAGTTGAATTCAATCATGTATAGTTAATGCAACCCATTTCTGGTCTCCATAATAATTTATCTCAGTTTTGGGCAACTCTTTATGATCAGGGTAACTCTGCAGAGTGGATGAAATTCTAATGTGTGAGGTTTGTTTTCTAGTGCTTTCCAGATAAGGTTAACCAGATGGTGAAACATAATAGCTTGGAAGATCCACTTTTGATATATGGTCAGTCATTTCTGGAATGATAGTGAAAAAGCAAAAAAGAAATAGAGCTTTTTAGATTCTCTTCTTGGTCATGAAATTGGAAATATCCTTTTTTGGAGGAAAAGGAAGTGTCTCATCGTAATTTTCCTCTTGGCTATCTATTTCTAAAAGAAGATAAAGTATTCTGAAAATTTTTCTATAAATTTTTATATATAGTATATTTATATCACATTTTTTAGAGGAAAAATTGGAGAACTTTTTGGTGTTGCCTGAAACAGTGTTTCTGATGTAGATTTCAAGACAAAATATTTTCTTTACTATTATAATGATGTCAGGTAAGTGATACATTTCTCCTATGCCTATTTTATTTTGGTGAAACTTTAAATCAGTGACTATCATTATATTATAAAATTAAAGAGCTCCGAACTTTATTCTGCTATACCACTAGCTAATTTGGCACAGACGTACGGTTTTTCATCAGGTTCGATTTCTGCTGATTTGAATTATTTTAATTATGGATTATATATATTTAAATATCTTACAAAGGAGTTAAGTGGATGCATTAGACTATTTCTTCGGTGGTTAGTTGTCCTATGAGATGGCATATGATCACATAATTGCTGTACTTACCCCTCTTTTTGGGGGGGTCCTTTTTACTCATCTGTATTAATAGTTGCTCTTTGTTCTGCTCATATAAAGTTACATTCTGATTTAAGTTCTCCCCGGTGTTTGGCTAATTGGACTATTCATTTAAAGTATACTATGTTTTATTACCTTATCTTCCATGGTATTTTACATTTTGGATTGACTGATTCTAATTCCTGTTTCACAGTGGTATAATTTCACAGTAGCATAACCTTGGGAATCCATTAAATTTGGCCTTTAAAACACTGCTTTGTTTTTCTCCACACAGTAGTGAAAAGCTGTGGCATTTTCTGGCACCCACATTGACTCTTTCCCTTTTTATAGCAACACTACTTTCCCTTCCCTTCTTAATTCAAGTCAGGGCAACACGCTGCATATTTATTAAGCATCGATCACATGGCAAGTTCTGTGTTAGGCTCTGAATATATGATGTGGAATAGGCATAATTGCTACTTTCAAGCTGTTCAAACTCAGTCTGTTGACTGAGACAGAAAAGGAGCAAATGAAGATTTTAAACCCATCTCCATCCCCCATCACATTAAGTTCTTAATTTCAGAAACTTGAAGTTAAGTTATTGTGGAAGCTAGCCATTTATGTAGCTTTCGTCCAAATGAGGCCCTTGAAATGGATTATTTCACTCAATCTTAAGAAGACTATGAGTCGACTACTACCATTGATCATCCCCATTTTATTGCTGAGTGAGATGAGCGAGAGAGGGGCAAGGTGACCTGCTCTGGCCCTGGATTCGAGTGTGCCTGGGGAGGGACCGGAATGCGGCCCGCTGACCCCAGCGATCGGGCCCTTAACCACTCACATTCCCTGCTCTGCTGCATAGACATAATTTATTCTAAGACAAAAAATGAACCATTCTATTTGTGTATTTATTGTCCCAACATTGATTAATGAATCCTCTCCAAGAAATTTTCTACATCCCTCTATCATATATCAAATTCCAACATACACGTTTCTAGGCTCTATTTTGTTCTTTGGCCATCTGTACTGATCCTTGGGTTTGTCTGTTCTTATCCTATTCCTAAAACTGGTAATTTTATAAAAGTTTTAATGTCTGATTGGGTGAACCTCTCCTTTTTCTGATTCAAAATGTGTTTTCTGTCCTTGGCTCTTTACTTTTTTGTTAAAGTTTTTTATTGTTAAATTTATTATGCATACCAAATAATATAAAAAATTTGTGTACAGTGTAAGGAATAATAATAAAAGCCATTGTGAATCTGTTAACCAGCTCAAGAAATAAAATATTGCCTTGATATTCTTTTTGTTATGATCCTCCTTTTTCCTTCTTCTGTACTCTCTCCTTTCCTCTCAATAGCATAAGGTTTTTGTATTCTTTTTCCCTTTACTTTATAGTTTTCCTATCTATGTGAATAATACATTATTTTGATGTACTTGTTTATGACATTTATATAATGAAAAAAATTTGGATATAATTTTCTCTAACTTGCTTATTTTGTTCTGTGTTATGTTTGTCAGGCTTATCTGTCGATGTAGGTAACATTCATTTATTTTTACTGCCATCTAGTATTCAATTGTATGAATATAGCAAATTATTTTTCCATTTTGTTGATGGATATTATACCATTCCAGGTTTTGCAATTTTGAACAATGCTTTCAAGACCGTGTTTGTACACATATTCTGTATATATGTGCAAGAATTTCTCTCAAGTAAATACTAACTAGTGGAGTTGCTGAATCATAGAGTGGGGACATGTTCAAATTTATTAGGAAATGTCAAGCTGTTTTCCAAAGTGGTTGTATCAATTTATGTGCCTGTCGGTTAGCAGTGTGGGAAAGATTTTGTGGCTCTACATTTTGCCAACACTGTGTTGTCTGAACTTAAAAATTGTTTTCTTATCCATAAGTATAAAGCAATATTGCATAGCATTATGGCTAAGTTTTATTTCTCTGATTATTAATAATACTTTTGGTCTGCCTATCTACCTGTCATCCATCTATCTATCTATCATCTATCATCATCATCATCTTTCTATATCAATCATCTATCTATTCATCCATCGAACCATTTGTCCATCCATCCATCCATCCATCCATCCATCCATCTACCTATATATCAACCTATCTACTACTACCTACATACCTACCATCCACCTACCATTACTGCTGTTTTTACCCTGTCCAAAGTGCCTGTCCAACTTTTTATCTTAGGTTGTTTGCCTTTTTACCCTTGATTTGATAGGAGGTTTTGAAATATTCTTTGTGAAAGCTCTTTTCAGTTATATGTGTTACAATTATGTTCTCCTGGCATGGCACTTATGTTTTCACTCTATGAAAACTTTTAGTCATCAGACATTTTCAATTTCAATGTAGTTCAAATTTATCAGTGTTTTTCTTTGTAGATTGTACTTTTTGTATCTTGTTTAAGAAATAGTTCTGTGGGACACCAGGGTGGCTCAGTCGGTTAAGCCGCTGCCTTCAGCTCAGGTCATGATCCCAGGGTCCTGGGATTGAGTCCCACATCAAGATCCTTGCTCCTTGGGGAGCCTGCTTCTCTCTCCGCCTCTGTCTGCTTGTGTGCTCGCTCACTCTCTCTGATAAATAAATAAATAAAATCTTAAAAAAAAGAAGAAATAGTTCTGTAACTCATAAAAGATACACTTTTGCCTTTTAAAGTGTTTTAAAGTGTTATGCTTTTGTCTTTCACATTGATTTTTGATCAACTGGTAGCTATTTTTTCGTGTGTGTGTGTGTGTGTGTGTGTGTAGGAAATCTAATAACAGTTTTCAGTAAGGATAACTGAAATGCCCTGAACCTTTTTGAATAGCCGATTCTTTTCCCACTGATATGAAGATCTAGATTTGTTATGAATCATGTTTGTTCATTTTGCATGTATTTGTTTCTATATTTTCTGTTCTGTTGCAGGAGTTTATTTATCTGGTTATACTATAGGATCTTAATTACATAGCATTATAATAAATCTTCAAATCCATTAGCTGAAGAGTCTTTTGCAAGTTGGTGGCTATTCGGGGCTTTTGCTCTTTCAAACACATTTTAAAATCAACTTGCAATTTCAACAGTAATATATTTATCTGGGATTTGGATTAAATTCTCTGTGAATTATTTGCAAGAGAATATACAACTTCATGATACAGTCTCTCCAAGAACATGGAATCTCTTTCTACTTAGAAATCTTTCAAAACTCTTTATAATTTTATTGCTAAAGAGTATCCTTATATTTAGTTGAATTTATTTCTGAATACAATTTAATTTTAATTTTTAAACTGAAGTGTAATTAGCATACAATGTTATACTAGTTTTAAGTATCCAATATACATTATTCAATGCTCACAACTGAAGTGTAGTTACCATCAGTGACCATATAATGTTATTATATCATTATTGACTGTGTTCCCTATGCTTAAGTACAATTTATTTTTGTTTCTATTTATACATTTTTAAATTACAGTTTTTGGTTGTTGCTGGAGTAAGATTTGTAATTGAATTTTTGTATTGATGTTTTGCCTACTAAAATTATTTATGCTACCATTGATAGAAAAAATTACCTATAGATGCTTCTGAGTTTTTGTTAAGAAAAAAAGCAGTAATCACTAATTCAGGATAAGTTTTGTTTCTGTTTCTACTAGTTCTGTTGCCGTCTTATTCTTTTCTTCCTATCTTACTACACAGGCTAGGTCAGCCATTCAGTATTAAAAATGAATGAAAATAACAGGTATCTTTAGATTGTTTTTTACATTTAGTAATTATATAAAGGTTTGCTTTCTACATTTTTGTAGTAGCAAGTTTAGAAAGTTCCTTTCTACTCTCAGTTGGCCAAGAGTTTTTTCTTTCTTTTTCTTTGCTTTAGTAGTTACAAATAGATGTTGAATTTTATCACTTTTTCTGCATATACTAAGAAAATTTATAAGGTCTAGCTCCTTTAATCCATTAGTGTGATGAATCGACCATAATCAGTTTTTTTTTTTTTTTAAGATTTTATTTATTTATTTGACAGATGGAGATCACAAGTAAGCAGAGAGGCAGGCAGAGAGAGACAGAGAAGCAGGTTCCCTGCTGAACAGAGAGCCCAATGCGGGACTCGATCCCAGGACCCTGGGATCATGACCTGAGCCAAAGACAGAGGCCTTAACCCATTGAGCCAACCAGGCACCCCAATAATCAGTTTTTTGATATGAAATTTATCTTGTATTCCTGGGCTAAATGCAACTTGGTCACTCTTATGGATTAAATTGTGTCCCCTCAAAAGATACGGAGCTCCTAATCCCTTGTACCTATAAATATGACATTATTTGAAAATAGGGTCTTTGTAGATATAACCAAGTAAAGACAAGGTCATTGTAGTGGGCCGTAATCTAGTATGAGAAAAGCAGAACACCGTATGAAGACAGAGAGACACAGAGTTGAAGACAGACATATGAAGATGGAAGCAGAGATTCGAGTTATGCTGCCACATGCCAAGGAATGCCTGGCACCACCAGAAGCCGGAAGAGGCAAGGAAATACCTTCCTCTAATGACATGGCAGGAAGCATAGCACTGGTAACATTGACCTCAGACTACTTGCTTTCAGCACTGCAAGTGAGTAAGTTTCTGTTGTTTTATCTTTTAAAAATTTTCTTCAAGATTTTTATTTATTTATTTGAGAGGGAGGGAGAGCACACAGGAAGGGGGAGGGCAGAGAGAGAGAGAAAGAGGGAGAGAGACATGCAGACCCCCTGCTGAGCATGGAGACTGACGGGGTGGGGGGGGCTCCATCCAAGGACCTGAGATCATGACCTGAGCTGCAGTTAGAGTCTTAACAGACTGAGCCTTCCAGGTGCCTCTCTGTTGTTTTAAATTGCCCAGTTTGTGGTACTTTGTTATAGCAGCCCTAAAAGTAGATAAAGTCAGAATTTCTTGCTGAGTTTGACTTAACAATACTTACTTTATTGAATCCAGTAAATATTTAACAATATTTACTTATTTAATTCAGCATCAATACGCATGAGTGAGATTGCAGAATATGTTCATGTTTTGTGGTGTTATATTATTATGATTATGATAGTCTTATCAAATAGATTGGGGTAATTCCTTATTTTTATTTTCTGAGACAGGGACGTCAGATTTGCCCTTTCCTTTACTATTTGGTGGGAGACCTATGGAAAGCCACCCAGGCCTGGTGTTTTATTCATGGGAAGATTTTTAGTTATGGATTAATTTCCCTAATTATTATATGACTATTAATATACTTTTCTTCTTGTGTTAGTTTTGTTAAGTTACATTTTTAAGGAATCTATCCATTTCATCTAGTTTTATTTCATCTCATCTTTACATTTACTGGCATAAAATTGTTTATAATATTATTTTCTGTTCAATCAATGCTGTTTCTGAAGGTATATCTCCTGTTTTACTCTTAATACAATTTAAAGATTTCTACCTTTTATCATGATAACTGTTGCCAGTGATTTGTTAATTGTTTTCAAAGAACCACCCTTTGGCATTTTATCTTCTCTGTAGTATATTTGTATTCTATATCATTACTCACACATTTTCTATATTCCTTGGACTTTTCTGTCATCTTTTACATACTATAATATTTAAAGCTACAAATTTTCCACTAATTACTGCTTTAGTAATCACATCCCATTAGTTTGCCTTTGCAGTATGTTATCAAATCTTAAGTATTTTCCTATTTCATTATGAATTTTCCTTTGAAATAATTTATTTAAAAGACTATTTTAATTTCCAAGCATGTATCGTTTCCTTAGTTACCTTTTATGGTAGCAAATATTAAGGTACTTTCATTGTCATTAGGAATTTGTTATGTATGATACAATTCTTTGAATTATTGGAAGCTCATTTTGTGGCTTCACACCTGGTTCCACTTCCTTTCTTTTTTGTGGATTATTTTTTTTTGTTTATTTTTATTCATTTATTCATTTTATTCTTTTTATTCCCTCTTCAGGCTGTTTGGAAATTCTATGTCTATTTTTTAAATTTTTAAATCCATAACCTAACTGTTTTAACATGCACTCTTAACAAAGCCTAAGATAATTAATTATTCCCTACTCCTGAATCATATGAGCATCTTAGAATACCTTAATTTTGATTAGCCCTATGAGTTCATATTCAATTGTTGACAAGTATTTTAATTCTGGCTAGATTATGTTATTATTATTTCTTCATTTTATCAATTTTTAAAATATTTTTCTCACCTATTTTCTAATATTTTTTGTTTATCACTAGTTCTTGCAGAGCAAGTTTTTCCTCTGGAATCATTTCCCTTCTATTCATCAGTTAATGAAATTTTCTTTTATTGAAAGTCTTCTGGTAACAGCCTTTCTGCCATTTTGTTTGATAATTTTTTCCAGATGTCTCTGAGTTTTATTTTAATTTTTAAATTGAGGCATAATTGACACATAACATTATATTAACTTCAGATATGCAATATAATGATTTGATATTTGTATACTGATAAGCTTTTTATTTTTCCTTCATTTTGGAAGATAACTGGGTAGAGAGCTTTTTGTTGACCATAAAGTCTAATATGCTCACAATGAATGAAAATGTAAGCTTCAGGATAAGAACAGAGACTACATAAAAGAGCTGAACAGAACACCTAGAACAGGAAAATACAACATTCAAATTAAAAAATAATCCTTTAACAGTCTTAACAACCTATATGAGTTAAAATGTGAGTCGGTTTACTTGAAAACTGATTAAATTATTTAATCTATAACTCAGAAAAGAATAATAAATGAGTACTTGTAAGACTGCTGTGGCCATCTCAAAACAATAAATAGATCCACCACCAAAAATCTGTTGGTATCTGAAAAAAGTTTATTATTTATATAACAAGGCCATTTGGGAGAGTTGGGCAGGCCTCTCAAGCTGCTGTGGAAAGAACTAAAGAAGTAGTGATCTGAGTCTTCTGCTGGTACCTAATAAGGCTTTCTGACTAGTTTCTCCATATGTAGAACAGAAGGGGAAAAGAAAGGGCTTGGTTTAAAAGCTGTCAGTAGTTAGACATAAAAAAAGAAATGAAGCCAGACACCTGTTATAGAGACAATGTCAGAATGTTTAAAATACATGGGATTTGTGATCAGGAGGCAGAGGAAAAAGAGGATGTGACAGAAAAAACGTTGAAAGATAACACAGCCCAAAATGTACAGATTTGCTGAAGGTTTTAAATATACAGGTTCAAGACACTTGCAAACTCTGGCAAGATAAGCACAAAGACAACCATATCCAGTCAAATGGCTGAAAACCAGAAGTAAAAAAGAAAATATTGAAAGCTGGTAAATATTATTTGTGTGTCTTGGCGGGCAAATTCCTAGGAACAGGTGAACTAGTCATATGGCATATAGCCAGTTCAATCAGGAGAAGAAACCACGTAGTAACTTAATCTATGGAAGTAAAAAAGAATTATTATATTATAATAGGAGAGTAACTACACAGATGCAAAGGGAACTGTAAAATGTATTCTAGGACTGACGGTGAACACCCACAGAATGATAAAGCTGAAAGAGGAGAGTCTTCCCCAAAGCTGGAGTTAAGCTTCACTGGATAGGTTGTTATTGTGGCCTTCTAGATGCTGAAGTTCACTGGGTTGCTGGGGTCAAAGCTGGTCCCTAACTGACAGGTAATCAGGAGATAACGTTCTGGGATTATAGCTGAGCTGAAGAAATGGAAAATATGCACAGAGGCAGTAGGGTTGCTGTTTTGAGCACAAGGTCTTTAGAACATTGTGTCTACATCAGGAAGGCCATAGAAAGACAGTGATTTGATCCAAGTTGTTGCTAAGGGGTTGAACGTTCTGGGCACGCACTGTGGGCATATACTAGTGGTTACCCCTGCATAGTGTCTGCTGATGCGTTATGCAGCAGGAACAAGAAAGCAAAACAAAACAATCAGAACAGCAGACCAGAACAGAGAAAAGAAACCTCTTATTCCTGCAATGTCTGTCTCTCTTGTGCCTTCCACTGACTGATGACGAATTTGAACTTAAGACAGTACATTGATAATTAGCATGTATGGTAAATGATGTTCAAATTTGTAAGAAATTGTGAGACTCTCTTCCAAAATATTTGTACCATTTTCCATTCTTATAAGGTATGAGTCAGAGTTCCAGATGGTATTGATGTTCTCCCCAGTGCTTGGTATTGTCAGAGTTAAAATTTTACCCATTCTAATGTGTGTGTAGTAGTATTAAATTACTTTTACTTGCATTTCCCTAGTGATTAACAGCATTTTTATGTACTTATTTACCTTCTAAATATTTGCTTTGGTGAAGTGTCAGTTCAGTTTTTTTTTTTTTTTTGCCTGAATTTTGAAGTGGGTTGTTCATATTTTTACTATTGAATTATAATTCTTTTAAAAGTATCCTGCATATGAAACTTCTCTATTTTTTCTCAATATGTGACCTATCTTTTCATTCATGGCCTTGGGAAGAGCAGATAAATTGAACTTTGGTAAAGTTCAATTTATCAGTTTTGTAGGCTTATGCTTTTCTGTCTCCTGAAAATCTTTGCTTAATCTAAATTCACAAAGATTTCTCCTCATGTTATTTTCTGGACTTTCTATTGGTTGTAACTTTCATATTAGATGATATGGTATAATATGAATTCATTTTTGAGAGGCAATGGTTGATATTTGTTTGTTTATTTATGCATATGGATTCTAATCATTCCAGTAAAAAACTTTTCTCTTTCTATTGACTTGCCTTGGTGCTTTTATTGATTAATTGACCATATAGGTTTAAGTCTATTGGTTAAAATTGTATTAAAGATTTTTGCTTAAATATTCAACATGGATATTGTTCTGTACTTTCCTTCTAAGTTATTACTGGGAGTTGCCAGATTGCAAGGTTTGAGGGTATGGTGCTTTATACTTCCAAGTTTTTCCAAGGTTTCAAGGTTTCTTGAACTGCAAGTTCAAGGGGTTTCTCAAAATCAACTTCAGGTTTGATAATCATTAGAAGTCGTATAACTCATCGAAAGCTATGACATTCACAATTGTGGTTTCTTAAAGGAAAAGGCTACATTAAATAAGCCAAGG